>NW_007377651.1:0-396 GCF_000475195.1 Diaphorina citri
TATGGTAGAAGTAGTTCATTTTTCCCCAGCCTCCCCTAAATATGGTAGAAGCAGTCCATTTTTCCCCAGCCTCCCCTAGATATGGTAGAAGTCCATTTTTCCCCAGCCTCCCCTAAATATGGTAGAAGTAGTTCATTTTTCCCCAGCCTCCCCTAAATATGGTAGAAGTAGTTCATTTTTCCCCAGCCTCCCCTAAATATGGTAGGAGTAGTCCATTTTTCCCCAGCCTCCCCTAAATATGGTAGAAGTAGTCTATTTTTCCCCAGCCTCCCCTAAATATGGTAGAAGCAGTCCATTTTTCCCCAGCCTCCCCTAAATATGGTAGAAGCAGTCCATTTTTCCCCAGCCTCCCCTAAATATGATAGAAGCAGTCCATTTTTCCCCAGCCTCCCCTAA
>NW_007377651.1:1516-4886 GCF_000475195.1 Diaphorina citri
CCGATCTGTTTGCGGAGTGGAAAGTGGGGCCTTGCGGAGTGCGGGGAGTGCTGGTTTTGCGGAATGGGGGAGTGCGGAGTGTGTTGTGGATACACATGGACGATACTTGGGGTAATCTGAGTAATTAGATTTGTTTTACATGAGTGCCGAGGTTTGACCCTTGGTGGCGTGATAAAGGCGATGGAGGTAATAGTGTTGTGTCAGTATAATGTGCTATGTATACTTTGTAATGTACATATACCTACATAATATTTAATGTAATCTATATATATTGTACAATGTATACTGTGGAATGTACTTTGTACGTATAATGGTTGTACAGAGTTAAATAAGGCAAGGGAACATTAGTGAAAAGTGTAAATAAAAATGTAAAAAAAAAAAGTTAAAATAAAACCCTGTGACCTAAATTAATACGTGTACAATTAATAATTTTCTTTAAATTAGGTTAGGTTAGGTCTTTTTGGGGGATAAGACCTTTAGAAACAAGGAAAATATGTAATAAAAAAACTATCGATAACTATCGCTGGCGCTGACTATCGATAGTTCTCCTCCTCTAACTCAGGCTGAATATTTGAACAAGGTTAATCGATGTGAAGAGGGGATTGTGAGCATTCCGCGTTTAAGGTGGTGTTATCTTTCCACAGAAACACCTAGAACCACAGCGAAATTTCGCAAATACCGCCACCGTTTCGAGTACTATGCAACTATGCATCCCCCGGGATTTTCCCATCTCCCACAGTATTTACGTTCCGAGAACAGAAAAGAACCATAACACTACATCAAAAACGTGTGAGGGGGGTCATTAGAATAATGTATTGTGTACTTGAAAATGAGAAAATATTGCGCTGTTTCTCCACCGCACCTTACGCCGTCGCGCCGTGCCGCGAACTAGCGGTGCTCCGCTACTTCCCCAAGACTAGATGAGAGGGAGAGGAGAGTGTGGGAATTTTGATTTTGAAATCACAGATGTGAGCTTAGTGATCGACTGACTCTGTGGCATCGTGGCTAAAAATGATGTACTTAAAAAGTAGAATCCGAGGATTTCAAGCAATAAAAAGCCTTGAATAATCGTAAAATCTTGCTAACATCTCAAAAGGAAACATTTGTCTACCTTGGAGTATAGGATTACCAGGACTACATTTGCATCAAAATCACCCATCATTAAGGTTTTATTCATTTTATGGGTCAAATCTGTGATGTCCCTCTGCAGTATTTCAGCTAACAAGAGTAGAGGGTCATCAACTCATCATAATTACAGATAATCCGCGCTTTCATCTGAACAACAACAACTGCCCTTACCTAGGGGGTTAATTTAACCCAAACAAAAGAACAGCATGCTTCAACTAAAAAGCAAAAGTTGCAACATTGTTTAGTTGGGAAAATACTTTGGGTAGAAAATTGCAAGGATTCGCACAAAGTTATGTTTCACTGAGGGTGAACTCTGACCCTTATCCCTTATTAATACCAGCCGTTATCTTACAGATATTTTGGACTTGCTGCTGATTTCGTACATTTTTTTCTTTGGCGCTGCGCGCTGTTCGACTTTGAAACCTTTTATTTGCTTCAGGGCCGGATTACCCATAAGGCAGAATGGCAGACTTCCACGGGCCCCGCGCTTTTGGGGGCCCCGCGCTTTGAGGACTTACACTAGATATTATGGGTTTTTTCAAAAAAAAAAAAAAATCGCCTGCGGCGCTGAAAAATTTACTTTTGGTGAGCCTGGATTTCTCAAGATTGTGGACCAAAATTTTTAAAAATTTCGCCTGCGGCGCTCTAATTTATTTTGCTCACTTTGGCGTTCAGCTAAAATTAGGATAAGAAAATATCTAGCAAAATTTTCAAAAATTTCGCCTGCGGCACTCTATTTTATTTTGCTCACTTTAGCGTTCAGCGAAAATTAGGATAAGAAAATATCTACGAATTAGGTACGTCAAAAATTAACTTGTGACAAAGCATGAGGCACATATCTACCTACTTTTTGAAAAATTTCGCCTGCGGCGCTGAAAATTTCAAGTTCGATCAGCCCAAACTGGGGGCCCCGCGCCTTTGAAACTGCCCCGGGCCCCGCGGGGGGCTAATCCGGCCCTGGTCAGAGAACAAACTTAGTATGCCTTTTGTCTTGTCAGAGAACAAACTTAGTATGCCTAATACGCTTGAATCGTTGAATGTAACCAGAGACAGTTGTTCGTAAGCTAGAGCAGTTACAGTTTTTCGTAAAGCAGCAGCTAGTCCGTCTTAGCTCAGCAACTCATCATTAACCAATCAACTAACCAGCCAAGCTAACCTACTCATAACTTAACAGCCAACCCTAGCAACATTTTTGGTTTTATAATTATTGGCCTTACGTTACATCGTAAGGCCAACCATCGATGTTGTTGTTGTTAGGGAAGTGTTCGTAACCTAACAAACAGCCAACTCAGCCAAGCTACCCCATTCATAAACTATATTGGAGCCCAGCTCCTCGTAAACTCATAAAACAAGCTTAATTCCTGATGCACAAACACTATACCATCGCAATGACCAGGGGTTCCCAAACTTTTGAGCACTGCGTACCACCTGACATCTCAAAGTTCTTTTGGCGTACCAGAGAAAACATCAATTTTGGGAGGTTAAATAAAGAAATTATAGCGCCGCAGACGAAATTTTTATATCAATCATAGTACGATGTCCATTTTTGGTGCACTGATTGTAGGTTTTTTCTCTCCCAACTAGGGTTGCCAGATTTGTTTTTCGCATTTACGAGACAGATCATAAAAATGGGTTTTTTCAAATCTCTTCGCGTACCACTAGTGGTACGCGTACCACAGATTGGGAACTTCTGGCAATGACGACGGGCGATGGTGGTAGCAGGAAAAAAGATAATGTATTCGCACAACACGGGAGAGCAATAATTTATTTAAATTTTTTTATCTCCTCCAATACACTTGAACAATATTGAATTTGCATTTTTAACAAAGTCAACTGCAAGAGCTGAGAGTGTCAACTATAAAGGACTCCGGGAGTGCCGAGTGCCGGGATATTTTTACTTTCTATTACCTGATGTAGTGAGAACCTAAGTAGCTGCAATATGTAATTAGCTATAATTAGGAAGGACCTAAAGTACTCTTTGGGAATTAGGGATAGAAAAAGTCCTCTGTCCTTTGGGTTTCAGCTTATGCAGGTTTGACTGTATTGTGGAATCGGTCCAAAATTTTCAAATTTGGAAAACACGAGTAAGGTGGAAAATTGGAAATGTCTGTTTATCCGGTTTATCTCGTAAAAACGGTAAGCAATATCAATATTAGTTGTTGACCCCCCAAAAAGTATTTGAATTGACCCCCCATACTTGGCTCAATCACCTAATGGAACCTATTTATTTCTGAAATTTCGA
>NW_007377651.1:6304-18804 GCF_000475195.1 Diaphorina citri
CTTCTACCATATTTAGGGGAGGCTGGGGAAAAATGAACTACTTCTACCATATTTAGGGGAGGCTGGGGAAAAATGGAATAATTCTAGATTTGTAGCGGCGTGCGGCGATAGCAAGTTGAATGCATCCGTTCCGAATAGATAATTGAAGGATTGTCTGTTCCGAATAGGGTATACCTAAAAAACTGATTACACAAAACTCAACTGATTGGCCATAAGGAGTGCGAAAATTAGCTGACTGACCATAAGGCAATATGCAAAACGACGGTTTACATCGTTTGGCGAAAGAAAATTTCGGAAAAGTCGTACCATTTTCCAGTAGTATAGGAAAAACCACTTTCGGGCCAATCAGTCTGTCTGTACTCTAGAATTCTTCTAATTTTCTAAAATTGTGTTCAAGATATCTAATTATTTTGAATACTCAATATTCAAGAGTAAAAACAAGATACCTAATAATAATATGGGATCAAATCTGCTGAGATATTCTTACATCGAGAAAACAAGAAAAAGGAAGAGAGGAAGACAAATGAAAGAAGACGAAGAAGAAGAAGACCACTTATTCTTCTAATTTTCTAAAATTGTGTTTAAGATATCTAATTATTATTATTTTGAATGCCTACTTAATATTCAAGAGTAAAAACGAGATACCTAATAATAATATGAGATCAAATCTGCTGAGATATTCTTACATCGAGAAAACAAGAAAAAGGAAGAGAGGAAGACAAATGAAAGAAGACGAAGAAGAAGAAGAAGAAGAAGAAGAAGAAGAAGAAGAAGAAGAAGAAGAAGAAGAAGAAGATGAAGACGAAGACGAAGAAGGAGAAAAATAACCAGAGAACAAATTTGTGTTTTCCGAAGAAACCCAAGCCTCACTGGAGAGCAAGAATATCTTGAGAAGAATAACGAACCTGTCCGAAGTTGACAAAGTTGTAGCTTTGCAGGCTGTCGTGTTAAATCGGAATCATGCATGGGTAAGGAAATAGTTTTGAGATCTGATTTTGTCCGACAAACACTTGAAACCCTAACAACATTTTTGGTTTGGTAATTCCCAACCATCAATGTTGTCATTGAAGGAGGGGTGTGGTGTGAGATTTAAACTCACAGCACCCCACGGGAAGATGAGAAAACATTCCCAAGGTGTTTTCCTTTGCCTACCTAATGTACTTGTAAACGTTGATTAAATGTGATCATACCGCTTGTACACTAATGTTCTTGTACTGCTTACCTATTACTTGATTTAAACTTTTCGACCATAAAGGTACTTCTATTCCGGCCACTCGTACCTGCAATCTATTCCCTCGTGTTTTCTTCTCAGATTCAATGACATCATACATTCCCAAGGTGTTTTCCTTTGCCTAATGTACTTTTAAACGTTGATTGAATGTGATCGTACCGCTTGTACACTAATGTTCTTGTACTGCTTACCTATGACTTGATTTAGACTTTTCGACCATACAGGTACTTCTATTCCGGCCACTCGTACCTGCAATCTATTCCCTCGTGTTTTCTTCTCAGATTCAATGACATCAGCACGAGCATTCGCATCAAGTGCGTCCAATACTCGATGCATTTCCTACTCAATCATCCGGACCTACGACAAGACATTGTAGACACACTCAAGATGCGGCAACATGACACAGATGAGAATGTGCGCTACGAAGTGGTTACGGCAATTGTGACTACGGCACGGCGCGACTTTGATATTGTGTCCAGTAGCGAGGATTTGCTTACGTTTGTGAAGGAGCGAACCCTGGATAAGAAGGTGATCTCAAGATGCGGCAACATGACACAGATGAGAATGTGCGCTACGAAGTGGTTACGGCAATTGTGACTACGGCACGACGCGACTTTGATATTGTGTCCAGTAGCGAGGATTTGCTTACGTTTGTGAAGGAGCGAACCCTGGATAAGAAGGTGAGTAGGCAACCGCGAAGAAGTGAGCGTAAAATGAGAGGGTATCGATGGGTAGGATAAAGGTCAAAGGAAAACACAGTGTAGCGCAGAGCAGGCAGAGGAAAGTGGCGACTTCAAACCGAAAAGAACTGAGAGCAAAAAGCTTTATGCTCTGAATTTCAACATTTTTACAAAGGATTTTTTTTTAATAACTTTTGTTGTATTAATAAGAAATAAATCACTTACCTACAACTTAAAAATGAATTTGATGGCACATTCGTTCTCTTTTGACAAAATTTTTGACGCAAATTCGAGGAAATCAGGCTGTATCTCGCAAATTATTGGTGTAAAAAAAAGTAGATATGACTTTCGAAATTTTTTGATATTGGCTTGTTACAAGCGCATAATTTCGTGAACCATCATTCCTAGAACCCTTACATGTACACCGATTTATTTCTCGTGAAAAGTTACATAGGAAAGACTCCTTGGTCATCTTAAATACTCTAATGGAAACTCTTGTTGGGGAAAAAAAAATCATGTTGAAATATTTGGAGATATCACAGAGAGGAGAGAGGGAGCAGAGAGAACCTTCCAGTCTGAAAGCAGAAGAGAGAATGAGCTCTGACAAAAATCTAGGTCTGAAGAAACCTCCCCTTGACCCCCTACTACCAAAAACCATGTAAGGGGTCAGGGGAAATGTAGGGGGTTGAGGGGAGGATTCTCCTACATTTTGACCATAGGTTTGAAGTTCGGACTTAATTTACTCATTTCCCCTCCATTTTCATAAGTGGAAGGTCCTCATCGATTCTTCTGTAATAAGTCACCTATTCGCGGTTTGCTCGTGGTATTCGCGGTTGGCTCGCGGTATCTGCAGTTGTTCGCGGTATTCGCGGATTGTTCGCGGTATCCGCGGTTTGTTCGCGGTATCCGCGGTTTGTTCGCGGTATCCGCGGTTTGTTCGCGGTATCCGCGGTTTGTTCGCGGTATCCGCGGTTTGTTCGCGGTATCCGCGGTTTGTTCGCGGTATCCGCGGTTTGTTCGCGGTATCCGCGGTTTGTTCGCGGTATCCGCGGTTTGTTCGCGGTATCCGCGGTTTGTTCGCGGTATCCGCGGTTTGTTCGCGGTATCCGCGGTTTGTTCGCGGTATCCGCGGTTTGTTCGCGGTATCCGCGGTTTGTTCGCAGTATCCGCGGTTTGTTCGCGGTATCCGCGGTTTGTTCGCAGTATCCGCGGTTTGTTCGCGGTATCCGCGGTTTGTTCGCAGTATCCGCGGTTTGTTCGCGGTATCCGCGGTTTGTTCGCAGTATCCGCGGTTTGTTCGCGGTATCCGCGGTTTGTTCGCAGTATCCGCGGTTTGTTCGCGGTATCCGCGGTTTGTTCGCAGTATCCGCGGTTTGTTCGCGGTATCCGCGGTTTGTTCGCAGTATCCGCGGTTTGTTCGCGGAAAAAAAAAAAAAAAAATCTGTTGTGACCCGGGGGGAATAGGGGGGAAAATCTTGAAAAAGGAGACTGGAAATTTGGAAAAAATGGACTGGAAAACCGAGAAAAGTCAGGGACTTTTATTTTTCCATTTTGGTAGACACCCTGTTAAAACATTGAAATATTAAAAGATATTGTTACTTAACTTGTATAACATGGATTTACCCCAATATTATGACTTACGTCTGTGTTAATGTTGGTGTGAAATTCATGACAGTAGGATATCGTTTTTTCCCCTCGGTTATTTCTTCACAAAGGCATGTATTTTGATTTTTTCCCTTGTTGATCAAAATTTTCAGTTCAAAATCCGCAAGGAAGCCCTCACAGGTCTGGCGATGATCTACAAGAACCACCTGAACGATGAAGACTGTCCCCAGGCGACGAAAAAAGCCGTCACCTGGATCAAAGATAAAATCCTGCACGGTTATTACATGACTAGTTTGGACGATAGGGTGCTAGTAGAGAGATTGCTGAATACGTCGCTAGTCCCGTACACCTTGGGACCGGAGGAGCGGATGAAGAAATTGTACCATCTGTTCGGGACGATCAATGATCATGCTACCAAGGCGTTTAATCTACAAGAACCACCTGAACGATGAAGATTGTCCCCAGGCGACGAAAAAAGCCGTCACCTGGATCAAAGATAAAATCCTGCACGGTTACTACATGACTAGTTTGGACGACAGGGTGCTAGTAGAGAGATTGCTGAATACGTCGCTGGTCCCGTACACCTTGGGACCGGAGGAGCGGATGAAGAAATTGTACCATCTGTTCGGGACGATCAATGATCATGCTACCAAGGCGTTTATTGAGCTGCAGAAAACCACGCTCGTGTAAGTACATAATACCTACGTAACGCCTCGGTTAGCCCAGTGGTAACGCGCTTGCTTGCCTTGCACAGATGGTCCCGGGTTCGAATCCCACCATCGACAAAAATTTGTACTCGTTTTTCGATTGCAAATATTTCAACGGGTTACTTTCTGGTGTCCTAAAGTACCTACTTAGTTATTTTAGTCTTAAAAATAAATAAGAGAGAGAGAGAAAAATATTGCACGTGCGTCCGAGTTTTGCCGAGCAATCCCGAGATCCTGGTTTCATTCAGCTCTTGTTGACCCATCACCTAAATGGGAAGTATTGTGTCTCTTATCGCCGATCTGATAAGGGACATACTACAGGATGGGCATGCTACGACACAGACCACAAGCGTCTAATGTAGCAGTTGTTTCATTGCTACGAAAAAAAACGGCGGTGGAACCGCCATTGGGTGAAACACTATTTTTTTAAACTCACGATGAGTTTTATCGCAAGCTACGATTGTCCCTCGATCAGTCGTCCTTATCGGATAGAAATTCCCCACTCACTTTGCCAGGCTTATGATGTGTCACGGTAAAACTCACCACGCGCGAATAAGCCATGAAGCAAGGTAATATATTTTGTATTGTATCTCGTGTATATTTCAGAGTGAGGAATGCTGTACGAGATTGGACCGAGCTACATCGGAAACCCACCGAGAACGCCAAGGAGATTCAGTCGAAAATCATCAGCCTGTCCCGCTTCCTACCTGACCCTTTGAAAGCTCAAGAGTTCCTGGTCAAATTCTCGAAGAACATCGTAGAGGATCCTAAGATTTTGTCAGGTGAGAGAATTATTGGTGGTGTAGTGGTCAAGACGCTCGTCTGGTAAAACAGGGGGGCGTTGGTTCAATCCTAGCCGAGGTATGGGATTTTGTCCTCAATGTATTTTGAGAATCGAGACATTTTTTTCTTACCGAGTTAAATAAATTTCGAGTACATTATTTCTAAAGAAACGACTTTCTTTAGACATTTTTTTAAAAAAAGTTTGATATAGGGAACTGTAAAAACGGAGGTATAAATCGAAGAAAGGACAGGATAAAAGAAAGCCAGCTGTTCCGAGAACGAACCTTATCTGTTTAGGATAACCTTATCGTATTAAAATTGAGCCTGCTACCTAGCGCTTACAAGGCAGGTCCGCTACCTTCCAAGCTAACGAGCTAGGATGGCTTTCATAGACTCTTTCTTTCTTTGTCTCTTTCTCTTTTTAGTCCGTCCTTCCTTTATTATTACTAATAATAAAAGGTATAGTGGACGGACTATTGTATTCGCTTCGGTGTCTTCTGTCGGTCGGTCTGTCTGTCTGTCTGTCCCCCATAGAAGGACTTATCCAAACCTGGTCGACCTATATATCAAATTAAAGGTCTTTTACCAGGAACACGAAAATGGTGGTGTACAATGTTATCCATAAAACCATAAAGCCAAAAAACCAAAAAAACTGGTTTTTGGGGGATTTTTTTCACATTTTCTCACACAAATGAGCTCTGATCTTGAAATTTGTCGCGACGACCTATGAACTCAAAGCGAGAAAGTTTTAGATAACACTTCAGTCGTTAATTTAAGACCGATTTTAGCGTCATCTATGTTAAGCTACGCCGAGCAAGGCCAATAAAATGGATGGGTGACTTGAACATTATATTGGGAATAAAGGGAGAACGGGCTCTAGTCTTGATTTTAAATCATTACATTGCAAATATTGCAACGGGTTACTTTCTGGTGTTCTCGTGTTGACCCAGCACGTAATTGGGAAGTATTGTGTCTCTTATCGCCCATCTGATGAGGGACATACTACGGGATGGGCATGCTACGACACAGACCACATGTGTCTAATGTAGCAGTTGTTTCATTGTTACGAAATAACAATGGCGGTGAAACACTCTTTTTTTTTTTCTTTTTTTTTTAACTCACGATGAGTTTTATCGCATGCTACGTTTGTCCATCGATCAGTCGAACTTTTCGGATAGAAATTCCCCACTCACTTTACCAGGCTTATGATGTGTCACGGTAAAACTCACCACGCGCGAATAGGCCATGAAGCAAGGTAATATATTTTGTATTGTATCTCGTGTATATTCCAGAGTAAGGAACGCTGTACGAGATTGGACCGAGCTACATCGGAAACCCACCGAGAACGCCAAGGAGATTCAGTCGAAAATCATCAGCCTCTCCCGATTCCTACCTGACCCTTTGAAAGCTCAAGAGTTCCTGGTCAAATTCTCCAAGAACATTGTCGAGGATCCCAAGATTTTGTCAGGTGAGTAATGCCCGATTTTACCACAGAGAGCTTTCAGTCAATCCAGAGTTTAAAGGCGTGTCCACAGATATTCGATCGATGTCGACTGAACCGTCCAAACTGCGTCGACAACATAGTTTCACCCCGTCGATCAACTGCCGGTCGACTATGTTTGGACACACCTTGAGAAATTCTGGCCTGTGTAAATCAAATGGGTGAGCTCAACACACTTGACCTTGTGTTAACTCTCAGTGGTAAAACCGGCCATAAATTATTGACACTCGGTGGTGTAGGGGGCAAGACGCTCGTCTGGTAAACTGGAGGACTTGGGTTCAATCCCAGCCGAGGTATGGGATTTTGTCCTCAATGTATTTTGAGAATCGAGACATTTTTTTCTTACCGAGTTAAATAAATTTCGAGTACATTATAAGGAGACTGAAGAGAGCTATCAATACAAGAAGGATTGGGTGTTTGAGGAAGACTTACCTAATGAAGTGCGGTGTAAGGTAAGAGAAGAAATCAGAATAGGTTTGAAGTGAAGAAAACAGAAGAAATCAGAATAGGTTTGAAGTGAAGAAAACAGAAGAAATCAGAATAGGTTTGAAGTGAAGAAAACAGAATAGGTTTGAAGTGAAGAAAACAGAATAGGTTTGAAGTGAAGAAAACAGAATAGGTTTGTAAAAAAGTTTGATATAGGGAACTGTAAAAACGGAGGTATAAATCGAAGAGAGGACAGGATAAAAGAAAGCCAGCTGTTCCGAGAACGAACCTTATCTGTTTAGGATAATCTTATCGTATTAAATTGAGCCTGCTACCTAGCGCTTACAAGGCAGGTCCGCTACCTTCCAAGCTACCGAGCTAATTAGGATGGCTTTCATAGACCATTTCTTTCTCGGTCTCTTTCTCTTTTTTGTTTATTTGTCATGTTTCTAGATAAATAACTATTGTTTGGTCGTTCTCTCTTCGCTTTCGGACGATAAGGCCTTAGCAGTTACAGTTCCCTCTATGAAACACTTTGAAAAAAGAAAGAAAAAAAAAAAAAAACTTGCACATAATGGAACAACTAGTTCTACGGGCTAAAAAATTCCCGGAGGGACGGACCCTGCTTGTTTGTTTATTTGTCATGTTTCTAGATAAATAACTATTGTTTGGTTGTTCTCTCTTCGCTTTCGGACGATAAGGCCTTAGCAGTTACAGTTCCCTGTATGAAACACCTTGAAAAAAGAAGAAAGAAAAATAAAACTTGCACATAATGGAACAACTAGTTCTGATACATATTTCGAGACATGGTCTTCACTTGACTGGAGTAACTTGACTGGAGTAACTTCACTTGACTGGAGTAAGACCATGTCTCGAAATATGTATGATATCGTACTTGACCATTATCTCAAACTAAACAAAACTAGTTCTAATCTGACAGTCTAAAGAAAGCACTACTTATACTTATTGTTCACAGCAATGGAGCTCCTATCAAAACCTGACGTGTCCTGTAAGGAATGCCTTGTTGCCACCACTGTCGTTCTGAGGAAACTTGGCAACCCTGTCATGACTAACTTGTACTACAACAATATCAAGATCCTGCTAGAGAGAGCCACTTCCTGCCTCATAGGATCTGACAGTCTAAATAAAGCACTACTTACACTTATTGTTCACAGCAATGGAGCTCCTATCAAAACCTGACGTGTCCTGTAAGGAGTGCCTTGTTGCCACCACTGTCGTCCTGAGGAAACTTGGCAACCCTGTCATGACTAACTTGTACTACAACAATATCAAGATCCTGCTAGAGAGAGCCACTTCCTGCCTCATAGACAAGACATTGTAGACACACTCAAGATGCGGCAACATGACACAGATGAGAATGTGCGCTACGAAGTGGTTACGGCAATTGTAACTACGGCACGGCGCGACTTTGATATTGTGTCCAGTAGCGAGGATTTGCTTACGTTTGTGAAGGAGCGAACCCTGGATAAGAAGGTGATGCCTCATAGACTCACAGGTAATGTAATACTACTGCTCAAAGCTCTTTCCACACTTTTGCATTTCTCAGCTATAGGAAATAAAGTGGTGTGGCTGGGGGACCTTAAACAGGGAGTAGACCAGCTTAGTCTGGCTGGGGGACTTTAAACAAAGAGTAGACCAGCTTAGTCTGGCTGGGGGACTTTAAACAGGGAGTAGACCAGCTTAATCTGGCGGGGGGACTTTAAAGAGGAACCTACCTATTAGAACAGCTTAGTCTGGCTGGGGGACTTAAAACAGGCTACATTACCAGGATTGGACGCATTGGTGGACAACGAGAAATGATTGTAAAGGTTGTATATCTACAAAAGTTGTGGAAAAGCTCTGCTTAACACACAACTAATTAATGATTTGATTTCACATTCCACTTTCTTCAGGCAATCCCCATTCTCATCTCCTACGTGGACGACTGTCTGAATCATGGCAACCTGATAGACGAGCTAGGTCTGCATCCAGGCACGGCGGGGGAGCGTGGTCTCAAGCTCCTGGTTATGCTGTCCTATGTGTATCCGTGCCACTTTATGCAGCAGAGTTCCATCCAGGCCTTACTCAAGATGTTGACCATTGAGGATGAAATTGTGGCCCCGCTCGTGTTCTCCGTGCTGTCCTTCCTAGGCAAATACAGACCGCTAGGTAAGAACCATTGCAGATAATATATTGATCATAGGTAGTTCTCTCTTTTTTGCGAGTTTTGATAGAATTGTAAAAACGGAGGTTTTATCATCCCGAAATCGAAGAGAGAAAAAGGACAGGATAGGAGAAAGCCAGCCGTTCCGAGAACAAACCTTATTTGTTTAGGAGAAAGTTTGCCCCGGGTGGGAATCGAATACGCGACATAGCGCATCCAAAGCAGATGCGCTATCTCCCAAGCTACGTAACTAGGCTGGTTCCCTCGCCTTTTGGCTGGTATTTCAACCAGATCCTCAATTTTCCTGACGACTCCAGTTCTAATCCCGCCAGCGACATTAAATAATTGAGTCAAGGGAGACCATTAGTGACCCTTTATAGTAGTGTGCCTGGTAATCAGGAGGGCTTGCCCAGCCGAGTTATGGGACCTTTTCAAGTTGTCGGAGTTTTGACCTCAGATTTGCATTTGTCACAACATTTTACGTGGGGATTGACCTTCATTTCATATTTTTTTAGCCAAATACAACTATAACATTAACGAACGAAGCAGCCACGATTTCTCCCCCGTTTATCCATTTAGACGGGTCCCAATAGATCAGTTGCGCTTACTTGGGTAATGTTTCAAAGTCATAGAGCAGGAAAAATGAGGACCAACGGAATTTTTCTTTTCTTACGACTTTTCCCGAGATAAATTGATTTAAAAAATTCCGGTAAATCGTGAACTTTGACGTCACGGCATACGCTCCCGTAGGCGATGACGTCACATGAAAGGTCTGTTTTTCATTCCGACGTGGGTGCGATGCGAATCCGACGCGTGTTTTTCATTCCACTTCCCCTACTTTAGCGTCAACGCTGCGTCTTAAATCCCTGATGCGAGTCTCGAGTAGCTTCAGGTTCCGCCATATTGTAATTGTATTGAGGGAAATGAAAAAAATGTTTCGTAATTTCTCCACTAGATGTCGTCATATTTGTTGAATTTCCACATTTTACCCCCACTCCTGACGCAGAGTGAACGTCAAGTGGACGCCGCATCGATGCGGCGTAGGAATGAAAAACAGACCTGAAATGTCCCGAGCAAAGCTCCCTTGCAGGCAACGCATTAATGTGTTTGTGCGCATAAGTTTCTGCGCAGTTCTTTCTACTCTTCCGCTAGCGCGCTTGCATAGTGGCGCTACCTAGCGGACGATAAAAACAACTGCGTAAAGTCTGACGTCACACATATTTGAACTCTTTCATTAGAACGGAAAATAAAAATTGATTTTCGACCTTTTAGTTATTTTTTCGGAGTTTTGACTTCAGATTTCGATTTTTCCCAACTTTTTACATAGGAATCGACCATTTATTTATAATTTTTACCCATTTTGATTTGCAACTGCTCCATTAGACAGGTTCAACTGTAATACTTTAGTCAAATATCATTTCACCTCTCCCGATTTCCTCTCTGGTTCATACTAGGTGAAGTATTCAAGGAAGAAATGAAACAGCTGGTCCCCATCTGTCAGGATATGATAGAGAAGGGCACTCCGAAGCAAGCCAAACAGGCTATCCGATGTCTGTACAAGAACCTGGGCGATTCGTACACGATAGAAGTTATGGATGAAAACAGTGAGAATGGAGTGCGCACTGTGGACCTGTTTGTAGATATACTTGATGTAAGTATTTCATTCAGCAAAATATTTCGTCGTCGAAAACACGAAGTGGCGTAAGTGCGAAAATCACATTTTTCAGGAGGGCCGAAATGAGTTTTTTTAAAGTTTTTTAAATTTATATTTTGAGCCCTTTCTACTGCACAATCTTCACAAAGTCCAAGTTTACCTATTCGTTAAAACATTTATTTCGTCGTCGAAAACACGAAGTGGCGTAAGTGCGAAAATCACATGTTTCAGGAGGGCCGAAATGAGTTTTTTTTAAAGTTTTTTAAATTTATATTTTGAGCCCTTTCTACTGCACAATCTTCACAAAGTCCAAGTTTACCTATTCGTTAAAACATTTTTAAAGCATTTTTTCCAGCAGATTTTTGGCAAGTATTGATAATTGGGATTTTTGCAGAAAATACGCCGGAATAAAAAATCAATCAGGGTGTCTACCAGACTTGAAAACCGGGAATTGTCAGGGAATTTCATGGAGACTGGAAAAGTCAGGGAATTTCACAAAAAAGTGACAAAAATCGGAAAAGTCAGGAAATTTTTCAAAGCCTAAAAGAGACAAAATTTTCAATAGATCAGTTGCGCTTACTTGGGTGATGTTTCAAAGTCATAGAGGATATTGGGGGGATTTTTGCAGAAAATACGCCGGAATAAAAAAATCAATCAGGGTGTCTACCAGACTGGAAAACCGGGAATTGTCAGGGAATTTCATGGAGACTGGAAAAGTCAGGGAATAGTCAGGGAATTTCACAAAAAAGTGACAAAAATCGGAAAAAGTC
This sequence comes from Diaphorina citri, assembly GCF_000475195.1. Lineage (NCBI taxonomy): Eukaryota > Metazoa > Arthropoda > Insecta > Hemiptera > Psyllidae > Diaphorina > Diaphorina citri. The sequence continues at coordinate 17,826 of NW_007377651.1, forward strand.
AGGGAATTTTTCAAAGCCTAAAAGAGACAAAATTTTCAATAGATCAGTTGCGCTTACTTGGGTGATGTTTCAAAGTCATAGAGGATATTGGGAAAATCCTACGATGCTGCAGTGAGTACCAAAGTTGTGACATAATAACACAAAGAAACTGCATTTACATTACATAACCTTCGGTTTGGGACGGCGCTCGCACTTCTGGGATGGCCGGTTTTGTCCCATTCTATCATCTTTTATTATTATTACTACTATAAATGGTATTTTTTTTTTTAAACTAAATTGCCTAGTTTTTAGATTATATTGTAATGTAAAATGGATGTAACCGTAAAATCATGTAAAAAAAATCTGGTGTGAACATCACACGACCTTCTATTACATTTGCGGAATACGTATTTGAAAAAATAAAAATAAAAAATTATAAAAAAAAATGAAAATTTTTCTAAGTCCCGAGCCTGAGCCGCCTACGGCGGCCAATTTTCGACCAAAAATTTCCCATCTTAAAATACTCCCCATGTAATGAGGGATCATTAAAAAGTGTCCAAAAATTGAACTTTTTTTTGAAAATTTTTCTAAGTCCAAAATCGACCGCCTACGGCGGCCAATTTTCGAAAAAATTGGGTTCTCACTAAAAAAAAAGAGAGAGAGAGAACCTCGATCGGTACCCTCCACTCCAAGCTAAACTAAGCTTGCGCCAAATGCGTAATACTCACTTCTGGCGTATACACGTTCAAATAAAGGCAATCCTCATGTCCAAAGGTCGCATTAGGCATTAGCATTGTTACTTGAGGACACACATTGTTCATTTTGGTCGCGTCTCTCTCCCCTGACCAACCAGGATGCGGCTGAGGGTCCTTGAATAGAAAATGAAATTAATTAGAAGATTTGAACTTTTTTTAAGAGGTTTGACAGAGGGAACTGTAACTGCTAAGGTCTTTTTGTCCCGGAATCGAAGAGAGAAGGAAGACAGGATAGGAAAAAGCCA
>NW_007377651.1:23804-33655 GCF_000475195.1 Diaphorina citri
TCTTTTGCCTTTATTTTAAAAGTTGAAGAATTATGCATATTTTGTTCAACAAAATTTGAACAAATTAAGACAAATGACATCACAAATTCATCAATTTGAAAATTTTACCCCAATACATATGATTGGTATTTAGATAATCATATGACATTTAGAATGCATCCATTCAATTTGTTACCCAAATTAGGTGGGTTGAAATGATAAACATATACTTCTTCACTATTTGTAAAGTCCACAGAGTGTCCACAGAGAAGAAGTATATGTTTATCATTTCAACCCACCTAGTCAAGATGGACCTTCACAAAGTTACAGAATCTTCAATCTATCGAATGTTACCCAAATACAGTTTTTGAAGTGAAGAAAACAGAATAGGTTTGAAGTGAAGAAATCAGAATAGGTTTGAAGTGAAGAAAACAGAATAGGTTTGAAGTGAAGAAAACAGAATAGGTTTGAAGAAATGAAGGTCCCGGGTTTGATTCCCGGCGGGGACGAAGTCTTTTCGGCTCTGTGCTTGGAGTTCGGGATGCACTCAGCCTTGTGAGGACAAATACTTAACCAGTGGCGCGATTACCAGTGTAAAAGGATTTCAAATAAGGCACTTCTCCTCAACAATTGGGATATCCACAAGAGTTGTGAAAAAGCTCTCTGCTTACGACCTTTAAGGTAAAACACCCAGTCATCGACACCCTTAAGGATTTTTTCATTTTTAATTTGCTATAACTCGTCCATTTATTGAGGTAATTAGTCTCATTCTGGTAGGATAAACAGGGTATATTCTATATTCCCGCCCGGGGCGGATTTTATCCTGATGGGATAATGTTCGTTCTCGGAACGGCTGGCTTTCTCCTATCCTGTCTAAGAAGTATAATATTATGTTTATCATTTCAACCCACCTAGTCAAGATGGACCTTCACAAAGTTACAGAATCTTCAATCTATCGAATGTTACCCAAATACAGTCCACTTCAACTGGGACCTTTGGGTGCGCACTCGTCAAAAAATAGCTCGTTGATTAACAAGTAAGCATGTGAATAGTTGATCCCATGGGATTTTTCACGCCGAATCGAATGGTGAAACTTTTAGAACTGTCCGACTTACAGTTGAGAAGTTGCGGTTCCCCTCCATGCGCTTCCATCGGACTTCCCAGTTGACGTGGACTGTACATACACCCATAAAGCATTAACGTTTAACCTTCCTCTCGTTCACAGTGTCCACAGAGAAAGCCCTGGCCCAGCTGCCCAACTTCCTCCCAGATTTCATGCTCGTGTTCGCCATACCCGTGCTTACCCACACGCCTGCCTACACTTCCAACGAGGCTGTGGACGAGCTCCTGGTCATGCGAGCCTGTCTCTGGTTCATACTCGAGCCTCTCCTGACGCAGCCCTCAGACTCTTTCTCCTCGCTGTTCTTCAAGGAGATGATAGACCAGATGAAGAACTGCAAGGACGCCCTCAACCCGGACGACGAGAATACCAATAATGTAAGTGCTCTAGATTTGAATGGCGACGAGAATACCAATAATGTAAGTGCTCTAGATTTGAATGGCGACGAGAATACCAATAATGTAAGTGCTCTAGATTTGAATGGCGACGAGAATACCAATAATGTAAGTGCTCTAGATTTGAATGGCGACGAGAATACCAATAATGTAAGTGCTCTAGATTTGAATGGCGACGAGAATACCAATAATGTAAGTGCTCTAGATTTGAATGGCGACGAGAATACCAATAATGTAAGTGCTCTAGATTTGAATGGCGACGAGAGTGACTAAGCTGGCTGAACAGCCAAAGAGTATACAAAAATTCAGAATATTAGGCATTTTTATTTCAGAGAACAACCGCTAGATGGTGATACTTACCAAAGTTTTTTTTTTTTTCAAGAGGTTTGACAGAGGGAACTGGAACTGCTAAGGTCCTATCGTCTCGAAAGCCAAGGGTAAGAGGCAGAGCGGACTAATTTCAAGCGTTTTTAGATCAATGGAGTCAGAGTTTAGGACTAGTCAAAGTTTAGATAGAGATAGCCATTTTGTTTTTGCTCTCATTTCAATACAACACGCCAGCCTAGTTAGCTTAGTTGGTAGTGCGTCTGCCTTGTAAGCGCTAGGCCGCGGGTTCGATTCCCGCCCGGGGCGGATTTTATCTTAGTTTTTCCAGCGGTCCATTCCCTCACATGGTAAGGAAATTTCGGCTGGGCAAATAGAATTGTCAGAAGACATGTAGGTGCATCAATCCACTCGACCCCATGAGTTTCTGTATGGATATTTTCATCTATTTAAACTGGCCGAAGCTCTAATCATGAACAATCGAGAACATGCATTTGAACGCTATTTTCGTCTTCGTGCCGTATCTAAAACTGTTCTACTCATTAAGCACCGCTGAAAAGATAGAAAGTGTATTTAGATTTGAAATGAACTTTGGTGTTTTCAGATGGGAACAAGTTAATTATCTGGTATTTCCATTTGAAGAAAAGTTGAGTTCTTGTTGAATGTAAAAATGATATGAATAATACTAAAAATGGTGGTATATATTAAAATATGTTCTGCGTTTTGAATAACGCTCGTAAGTAGTTCTCTGTGCATCGTATAGGTAGCGCTAATGTCTCATAGTAAGAGAGAGAAACACGAACATATGTTTGTATTTGTATAGTGTTACTTGTGTATTCCTCTTCAGTCCTTCAGGCCGTGGTTATGAACAGGGCCATCGTAGGCCATCGTCGGCCTTTTTGCGTGTAAAGTTGGCGGGAAATTCGAATTTTTGATTTTTTTTCCGCAACTTGTACAATCTGAATTCATTTTTTACTTTTTATCTTTAGTTTGCACGTTTATATTATACTTTTCATTTATATTAGCTATTAAAAACAAGCAAATTACAAAGCAAACAAAAATAAATATAAAATGAATTTTAAAAATTACCGCCAGGACAGCTATCTCACGTCGTCCGAGCTCATCTCAGCCCTGTTCATAAACACACCCTCAGTGTTAGCCTGAGTCTGTGGCATTGCTTGCCTTTCATTGAAATGTTGCTTATTACCTGTGTGAAATTTCAGAGGGATGTATTTTTAGGACAGCTATCTCACGTCGTCCGAGCTCATCTCAGCCCTGTTCATAAACACACCCTCAGTGTTAGCCTGAGTCTGTGGCATTGCTTGCCTTTCATTGAAATGTTGCTTATTACCTGTGTGAAATTTCAGAGGGATGTATTTTTGCTGAAAAACTTCTTTATAAGCGCTATATTTGCTGAAAAATTTCTGCAGAAGGAAAATGTTTGCTGAAAAACTTCTTCTTTTTTTTACCTAAGCAGGGTAAAAACTTCTTCATAAGCGTTATATTTGCTGAAAAATTTCTTCATATGCGTTATATTTGCTGAAAAATTTCTTCATATGCGTTATATTTGCTGAAAATTTTCTTCGTAAGCGTTATATTTGCTGAAAAAATTCTTCATAAGCGTTATATTTGCTGAAAAATTTCTTCATATGCGTTATATTTGCTGAAAAATTTCTTCATAAGCGTTATATTTGCTGAAAAATTTCTTCATAATTATGCGTTATATTTGCTGAAAATTTTCTGCAGAAGAAAAATGTTTGCTGAAAAACTTCTTTATAAATGTTATCTTTTCTGAAGAAATTTTGCATAGGGAAAATGATTGCTGAAAAACTTCTGCAAAAGGAACGTAATTATTTGCTGAAAAATTTCGACATGGGAGGGATTTTTTGCTGAAAAAATTTCGGCTATAAAAAAATATTTACTGTGGGGCCGAGGTTTTTTTCGGCTCTGTGCTTGGAGTTCGGGGTGCACTCAGCCTCGTGAGGACAGTTGAGTAGCGACTAGTGGCGGCATTACCAGTGTAAAAAGATTAATGAAATATGAAAATTGATTGGAAAGGAGGCCATTAGTAATATTGTGATATCCACAAAAGTTGTGAAAAAGCTCTGCTTTACCACAAAAAATTTGAGATTTGATTTTGATTGATTTGATTTGATAGTTTGAGAGAGACTCGTTTTATTTAAACAAGGGGGGCTGTCTGCCGTGAGCTGAACGGTTGTCTCAGCCTTTCTTTCAACTCAGCATATCAGTTATAATTTGTACCTTAAATTGTGTACTTAACTCTAATGGCAAAGGTTGCCCCACCATAGGACAGTAATCTTTTGCCTTTATTTTAAAAGTTGAAGAATTATGCATATTTTGTTCAACAAAATTTGAACAAATTAAGATTTGGCCCATAATAAAATTTACTCGTTTCGCTGTGGAAATTAATACGAAATGAACTACATAATAACTGTATTGTTTCGTCACCCGGCTACTTCCCATGTAAATAATTCTGTATAGACCCCTCTTCTGTTGTGGAGTGACTACACTTCTGTTGTGTGGAGTGACTACTCTTCTGTTGTGGAGTGACTACTCTTCTGTTGTGTGGAGTGACTACTCTTCTGTTGTGGAGTGACTACTCTTCTGTTGTGGAGTGACTACACTTCTGTTGTGTGGAGTGACAACTGCACACATAGATTTCCAACAACTTTGATGCCGTTTGATAAGAGGTGTATTTTGCTGTCTCTTCGTATTATTACCTATCGAATATTATCTGTAGGCTAAAATCCTAGCTCTCAGTAAAAAGTTAACTGTGAAGTTGTGTCCACACGACGGACGTGACGGCCGTCGACTGTGTGGACACAGCTTTGAAGGCTTTTCTTCCATTTTTTTTTACAGTTTCCTCGGACCTGTCACAGTTTTATTTTAGGTCATCTACCTACTTTGAAATTTGAATGATTTTGCGTGGACCTTATATTAACGATTTGATTTGAATCGAATATATTTTGCTGTTGAGGGATATCTTGTAAAAATAGATAATATAAATGATAAATTAGTATTTTGTTTCTTGTTAATGCCTGGATTTTTAAAAATGGGCAAATAGTTTTTCCCCTAGGATTCGATTTATTTTGTACAATTTTGTAAATATCTTTTTTTAGGAAACCTTTCACTACATTTGATGACGATCACTGAATTTTACGAACTTTGATTTTTCTTAAATTAGGAAATGAGCAATGCAACGTGAGCTATATGGAAATTTGTCTCTTGTTTTACTTTCCTTATCCTGTAACCCTATACGTCCTATAGGAAGGAAAGTGATGTTGTCGGCTAAAATTTTTGATATCACTGTCTGACATTAATGTATTAGTTCTTTTAAATTTTCAACAGAAGTGGATTATTTTTTAGGGAAGGGATTTCCAACTTCGATAAGTGGTTGGCCGGCTACTCACGCTCAGACGGTCTGACAGACCCTACGTGTGTGGCGGAAGAAGCTTCAGAGACTTCTCAGACGGTCTGATAGACCTGGGTCTCGAGCTTTTTTCACCACACATCCCTGAGCGTGTCTGGCATAAAGGACCGCCCGTTTGAAATCCCTTTTCTAGGGCAAGTTTTGACGTACTGTCATTGGATTAATATTATTAGTACTGACGAAAATTTTTGAAATGAGGGGATATCGTTTCTCAAAATTGTCACAGAAGTGAGTTTATTGAACTGTAGAACGTACCTGCCTCGGTGGTGTAGTGGTCAAGGCGCTCGCCTGGTAAACAGGAGGGCGTGGGTTCAATCCAGTGGTACTACACATCTTCACCAGTACTGTGCGTATAGTGAAGAATTTCTTAATCCTAGACCCATTCAGATAGGCCATAACGCCGGATACGTTCCCGCCTGATGCTTCCATGGCAAAGAAGAGACAAAGAGCACAGGCTATGCCGAGAAATATCATGTTGAAGCCGGCCAAACCGAGGTAGGTACGCCAGACGTCCTGTAAGGAGAGAAAAAGGATTCTTGAGTGGAAGGTAACCACTGGGCGAGGTTGGTAACCATTAATGGCTGATCTTACCACTGAGAGTTAACACAAGGGTTTTCTTTGACGTCACCCATTTGATTTAGCCAGGCCAGTATTTCACAGGTTTGATGATTCCTGTCCGGAGCGAATTTGATCCTTAACAGATAGAGTTCTTTCTCGAATTTCCGAACGATTAGAGCTTTGCTATAACGGTAATTATGCAGAAGTCACGTCCGTGGAAAAGAAAAGCTCCTTTTCGGAAAACTCCTTCTCGCGTTTAAACTAACCCTATAATAACACTGGTCACTGCTCGTTTTGTGCCAGTTCCTTTGGTAGCAATATTCCACGGACGTGACTTCTGCACAAGTACTTTTATTATTATTATTATTAAAACTAAAAGAAAACGAAAATTAGAAAACGAAAAGAAAATGAAAAAAGAAGTCAAAAAGTATCTCATGATTAACAATGAAATTTAAATCATAAGAAGAAATTACTACAATAGAAAGGAAAAAGAAGAATTACCTATAATAGCAATTAATGTTCCCGAAAAGCACTACCTACATGTACTTAAGTAGTCGAACATGAAAAGATTGTTGTAAAAAGAAAGTAATCAATAAATCTATTATTATTATATATATATATCACACTTGGCTTGCACGCCGGAGATGCCGGCTTTGATTCCCGGCGATTCCTCCAATGGAATGGCTACTTTAATAAAAGATTATTGAAGAGCAACCTCCGTGGCCGAGTGGGTATCACACTAGGCTTGCACGCCGGAGGTTCCGGGTTCGATTCCCGGCGGGACCGATGCCCCCCCTCCCCCCCCCCAAAAAAATTGGTTGAAACCACTGTATAACTGCCAAAGGGGGGATTTACGGGGGGGGGGGGGTGACAAAAAAAATTGGTTGAAACCTCTGTATAACTGCCAAAGGGTGTATTTACGGGGAGAACTATCCATCATGCGGTGACAAACTACCCGCCTGACTCACATTAACCTCATACAACTCAAGTTGGATCGGGAAAATCATCCGGATAGAAATCACGCCCAACGTTGCTTAACCGGGGTGTATTGATTTATCTTGCTATCGCCGCTGGCTGATTTGCTGTTTTCTTGGTGCTAATTTTTCTTCTCATTTTTTGTCTTAGCCTTCCGAAGCCTCAGACTCACAGATCAGATTGCCTGGCATGGAAGAAGACGTAAGTGTAAATTTATTATTATTTAAGAGGTATTTTTTATTTTATTTTTTTTTATTTTATTATTTTTTTTTTTAAGAGGTTTGACAGAGGGAGCTGTAACTGCTATGGTCTTATCGTCCCGAAATCGAAGAGAGAAGGAAGACAGGATAGGAGAAAGCCAGCCGTTCCGAGAACGAACATTATCCCAGCAGGATAAAATCCGCCCCGGGCGGGAATCGAACCCGCGGCCTAGCGCTTACAAGGCAGACGCACTACCAACTAAGCTAACTAGGCTGGCGATATTTATGCTTTAGTAATGGGTATAAGATACTGCAAAAATAGAGATATTTTATATGAAGCAGATATAACGAAAATCTAGTGAAGCATTGGTTCAAAACAATGGGTTGTAAATTAGTCAGTTTTATTGTGGGACTTCAAGATTTAAATGCTCAAGTTTGGCGTCCCCACTAGTGTAATAGGATAGATTCCAACTTCTTGTATTTCCTATGGAGAAGAATTTTGGACAAGTTCGCAGGAGATTACATTCACATTGATTTATTGATCAACGTGGCAAAATTTTAGAATATTTTCAACAATATAAACCAAGTTAAAACAAATATGTTAATTTTGAACACAGCAAAACATGATATTCTCAGCGTATAGTGTATCATGTACCAGTTTTAATGTTTCAAATTCCACATTGATTAAGTTGGGGCGAGAAAAAAACGAAGCGTTGTAGTCCGTCCCTTATACCTTTTTATTACTATTGTAATAATAAAGGAAGGACGTACTAAAAACTGAAATTTTAATGGGTACTTTGTCTTTGAAAGACAAAGAATTTGATATGCATATTGCATATCTCATTCCCCCCGCCCCCCAAATTTGGACTTATCACGGTTATAACAGACAGACATTACATTTTATGTAGGTATTCTTTTTAAGAGGTTTGATAGAGGGAACTCTAACGACAAAGGTCTTAGCGTTCCGAAATTAAAGAAAGAAGGAAGACAGGATAGAACAAAGCCAGCCGTTCCGAGAACGAACCTTATTTGTTTCCTCCTTAATATCACGGTTTGAAAAAAAAGCCCTCATTTTGAATTGTTTCACTTTTCAGTCAGACGGAGAGAATGGTGAACCACAAGGCAAGAGAAGACGTGTGGTACAAACATGAGACAGGCATTACAGGGCGATTCATTTCAGCTATTGAGATAGGAAACTCGCGCTCTAAATGTTTGGTAAGTGTGTCCGGGACTATGACGGCGGAATACAGTTTTCATTCAATTCAAATACTTTTGGGTCGAGTGGATTGGAACACATCACATGCCTTCAGGCACACTCCATGTGTCAAGGGTCTGGGTATTACCTTGTCGTTGGGATCAATTTAACTTGAAGAAACCATTTCCTGATGAAATTTAGGCTGGAGGCCACGAAGTGAGTTTAAACTCGGTTTAAGCTTAACTCTTGGATTAAGCAATCTGATTGGCTAAAAATTTTGGATTTTTAAAAATCAAGCAATTGCTTAATCCGAGAGTTAAACCAAGTTTAAACTCACTTGGTGTCCCCGAGCGTTAGACTGCGTGCAGTCAGGGGATTAAAAAAAGTCCCTTTTGTCAGCAATTCCAATGAAGTCTCGTTTATTAGTTTATAACTTTACAGTAGTTCACCAGGAGAATATTCTAATACAATATGGAAATGCCTCATAATCCTTTCTTCTTCTTCTTCTTCTTCTTCTTCTTCTTCTTCTTCTTCTTCTTCTTCTTCTTCTTCTTCTTCTTCTTTTTCTCCTTCTTCTTCTCCTTCTTCTTCTCCTTCTTCTTCTTCTTCTTTTTCTTCTTCTTCTTCTTCTTCTTCTTCTTCTTCTTCTTCTTCTTCTTCTTCTTCTTTTACTGAAGGTGATTCTGGGTATTAGTCGTTTCCGACTTTTCCACAACTCTGCAATGTCTTGACATTTTTTCTCCTTCTTCTTCTCCTTCTTCTTCTTCTTCTTTTTCTTCTTCTTCTTCTTCTTTTACTGAAGGTGATTCTGGGTATTAGTCGTTTCCGACTTTTCCACAACTCTGCAATGTCTTGACATTTGACAGCAACGATGTCGCGAACAGTTTTTTTGATGCCAGTTGAACTGAGTAGTTGACCACAGACTTATAAATACATTTTAGAATGTACGCTTGGTTCAGTAAACTCTAGAACTCGAGATTTAGGAAACCTAACTTAAGGTCCTAAGTGGACAGTAACCAAGGTCCTATGTTCTTAGTAAAATTTACTTGTTTCGCTGTGGAAATTAATACGAAATGAACTACATAATAGACTGTATTGTTTCGTCACCCGGCTACTTCCCATGTAAATAATTCTGTATAGACCCCTCTTCTGTTGTGGAGTGACTACTCTTCTGTTGTGGAGTGACTACTCTTCTGTTGTGTAGTGACTACTCTTCTGTCGTGGAGTGACTACTCTTCTGTTGTGGAGTGACTACTCTTCTGTTGTGGAGTGACTACTCTTCTGTTGTGGAGTGAATACTCTTCTGTTGTGGAGTGAATACTCTTCTGTTGTGGAGTGACTACTCTTCTGTTGTGGAGTGACAACTGCACACACAGATTTCCAACAACTTTGATACCGTTTGATAAGAGGTGCATTTTGCTGTCACTTCGTATTATTGCTTATCGAATATTATCTGTAGGCTAAAATCCTAGCTCTCAGTAAAAAGTTAACTCTGAAGTTGTGTCCACACGACGGACGTGACGGCCGTCGTGTGGACACAGCTTTGTAGGCTTTTCTTCCATTTTTTTTTTTTTTTTTTTTTTTTTTTTTTTTTTTTTTTTTTTTTTGGGGGAGAAAAAAAAACATCTCTCTTCTTATAAAAGAGGTCTCTTTT
>NW_007377651.1:34109-100337 GCF_000475195.1 Diaphorina citri
CACCCAAATTTAAAAAAAAAAAAAAAAAAAAAAAAAAAAAAAAAAAAAAAACAAAAAAAAAAAAAACAAAAAACAATTACTTAATTAAGAGAGAAAAACCAACGTAAAAAGAGGCGTAGAGGGAAAGGTGGGCACACGTCAAGGTTTCGACCTAAATACAGAGGAAAACGTGTGGAAAAACGGCTCCCCTAAAAAAAGTCTCCCTTTGGGAAGAAAATTAAATGGAGAGAGGGAGGGAGAAACGACGGAGGGAAATGGAGTACAATTGTGAGGAAGGGAGAGAGAAATGGAGATAAGAGAGGAACGAAGAGGAGTGGGAAGTGGGAGGGAAAAGGTAATGGAAGGATAGGGAGAAATAAAGGGAGGGAAGATAGAGGGATGAAGAGACTTTAGGGATCGGGAGGGAGAAAGATAGGGGAAGGGGGAGATAAAGGGAGTGGATGAAGGGAAGAATAGGGAGGGAATAAAAGGGGGGGAGAAGAAGTAATGGATGGTAAGGGAGGAATAAATGGAGAGAGGGAGGTTCGTGAGAACATTTTTAAATGAAAACATTGTTTTTCTTCAAATATTATGTAGATATTTAGGGATATTCACACACATGAGATTTTGTACCTCGCCCCTTCCTCTTTGTCCTTCCCTCGACCTCTTTTTCCTCTTCTTTCTATTCCTTCTTCATTTTTTCTTTTTTTTTTTTGCCTCGGTGGTGTAGTGGTCAAGGCGCTCGCCTGGTAAACAGGAGGGCGTGGGTTCAATCCCAGCCGAGGTATGGAATTTTATCCTCATATAATTTGAGAATTTGACCACAATAATAGTAGTAGCCTACTGCTGGAGTAAAGGGACTTTTCAGTCCTATGCGAGCAGTATAAATAAGCACTATTATTATTCGGAAAAAGGGCCCCTAAGTCGGAAAAAGGACCTCTTAAATAGAAAGTTTTTGTGACGATAATTCGAACTTGAGACGTAAGTTGACCAAAACGCGTTTCTTGTGCAGAAACGAGTTTTCGTCAAAGAACGTTCAAGAGTTCAATTAACGGGACGCTAGTTTTGGAAGCAAAAACTATCTAATACCTTTGAGAAACGGTTCCCTTCTAGCGAAAATGTACATTGTAAATTATTACCTATAAACTACTGTCTGTACCCTTTTATTTTCTTCAAAATAAAACATCACTTGTTTGTCTTTATACAGTTTAATGTAAAATTGTAGTTTTTATTTAAATTTGCCAACCCCCCCCCCCCTCCCCTTTTCGATATCGGCTCTTAAGGTGTGTCCACACATAGTCGATGGCCGTCGATCGACGAGGTGAATCTATGTTGTCGATGCAGTGTATGTCGACGATGTGTGGACACAGCTCTATGGACAAATCGAACCTAGGAAGTTTTAATTTTTCGAAAAAGAGAATGGTCATATTGAAGCCGGTTTTATTTCTCAACGAATGCAATATCTCATGTGCCTACCAAGCATACCACTAGCTAGCTATTGGTTCACAGTTTCATTTCAAATTCCTCCTTACAGGTTAGCATCGTTAGCATTATCCTCCTTCTCATCTTCATCTTCCTCGCTACTCTTTACATCTGTTCCCTCTACAGTGCTAGTACTTGGCTCTGGTATTACCTTGCTTGGATTTGGTATGTCAGGTCTGGGTCTTGGTGTGTTAGGAACTTTAACCTTCTGCATACTGACATGTCCCATGTGTAAATGTATCTTATACCTGGCCACATCTTTCCTTGTGATGACGCCATGTAGCGTTTCCCTTCTATCAATGATATATAGCGTACGCATCCCCATCCGGCGGAAGAAGTGGTAGATATGATACAAACTGGTCTTCCGACGTACAAAGAACAGATTCTTGTCAATATAACACTGAAGTGAAGTTCGGGACCAATGTAAAAAGTAGATCTTTTCACACTCTTTCCAACGATATAGATAATCAATATAACACTGAAGTGAAGTTCGGGACCAATGTAAAAAGTAGATCTTTTCACACTCTTTCCAACGATATAGATAACTCAGAAAGTCGATTTTTGGACTTAGTCCACTCTGCCTTTTACCCATTCATTTATCAGCAGAAGTAGAGCAGCTTAGTCTGGCTGGGGGACTTTAAACAGGGAGCATACCAGCAGGGTTTATACGCGACCTGGAAAATCTGAAAAATCGGCCAAAAAGTCGTGGAATTTGCACCCGGGCAAAAATTAAAAATATTGAAATAAAAACGGTCGCTTCGCATTCCACCTGGAAAAGCCATGGAATCTGAAAAATCGGCCAAAAAGTCGTGGAATTTGCACCCGGGCAAAAATTAAAAATATTGAAATAAAAACGGTCGCTTCGCATTCCAACCTTATATTCCTTGACATTCTGCATATTGTATATTTTATTTAAAACAAGGGGTAATCTTGCTGTTTTTTAAGTACCTCCGCCCCCTAATTTTCTGGAAAAATTCATGGAATTTTATCCCGGGAAAAAGGCAAAAGCGCCTGAAATATTGAGATATCAGAGAATTTTAATAAATTGTATGAAAATCTTGTCCGAAACCTGCAAAAGAGGTCATGACGTGGATTGGATGCATTGTAAGGGTTTTGGGCCAGGCCCGGTTATCTTTTTCAGTAGGGTTATTTTAACCTCTAACTGAATTATATCTTGGTGAGTAGGGGGGAGGACCCCCTCTACTGGTAATTTCCCATCTACAGGTAACCTGTTCTGGTACTTTTTATCTTTATGAACCGCTCAAAGAGTGGTCATATATTTTTCTTAGTTTTGTACAATGTTTTGTAATTTGTAATGATGCTTTTTACTTTCTATTACCACAGTTATGACGAAGCTATACTAGTAATGAGGAAGTATTGCAATAGGTCCAAATTTTCAAAATCGGGAAATGGGTGGAAATATCCGTTTTATTTATTATACAAACTTAAAAAAAAAACTTTTTGTTTTATTTATTAAAAAATCTGGTGTGAACATCACACGACTTTCCTTATCCTATTGAAAAATGCTTATTTGGGTGTTCTTCTATTGTAATTTTAATATCTCTAACTGTTTAGTCAGTATAGCTAAAAACCGCCAAAAAATGGTCGAAAGACGCCAAATCCTAACCGAAATTTTTGTGTTGCATCCTTGTCACATTTGTGAACTACATACCAAATTTTAACTCTCCAACTCATACCGTTCCCGAGATATTATTAAATTACACCGAAAACCGCCAAAAAGCGGCCGAAATGCCGCCAAGCGTTGCACCGATCTTAACCAAAAGTGTCGCATCCTTGTCATATTTGACAGCTGCATGCCAAATTTCAAGACTCTCGAGATATTTTGTTTACAGGACAGACACACACACACACGGACCAATAGCTGAAACTTTGGATTTAGGCTCTAGGGACCTCAAAATGTGTTTTGGCGCTAAAAACTGACCATCGGAAATTTGACCCGATTACATTACTTTCCTTCCTATAGGATAAGGAAAGTAAAAATTATATTTTACTAAGACATATTATTTTTTCTAATGTACCTATTTATTTTTCAGACCAACAAGAAAGGTTTGAGTGACGCGACTATCAACAGTGGAAACACGAGAACACGAGCAGGAGGAAGGAAGCAGAAGCAAGCTGTCAATAAAATGAACAACTCTAACGAAACAGACGTTGAGGTAATGCAACTTGTTTATAGTTTTTTGTTTTTTTTTTTTTTATTATTAAAACTGAAAGAAAACGAAAATTAGAAAACGAAAAGAAAATGAAAAAAGAAGTCAAAAAGTATCTCATGATTAACAATGAAATTTAAATCATAAGATGTCGACTATGTGTGGACACAGCTCTATGGACAAATCGAACCTAGGAAGTGGTCATAGTTGAAGCAGGTTTTATTTCTCAACGAATGCAATATCTCATGTGCCTACCCAGCATACCACTAGCCACTGGTTCACAGTCTCATTTCAAATTCCTCCTTACAAGTTAGCATCGTTTGCATTATCCTTCTTCTCGTCTTCATCTTCATCTTCCTCGCTACTCTTTACATCTGTTCCCTCTACAGTGCTAGTACTTGGCTCTGGTATTACCTTGCTTGGATTTGGTATGTCAGGTCTGGGTCTTGGTGTGTTAGGAACTTTAACCTTCTGCATACTGACATGTCCCATGTGTAAATGTATCTTATACCTGGCCACATCTTTCCTTGTGATAACGCCATGTAGCGTTTCCCTTCTATCAACGATATATAGCGTACGCATCCCCATCCGGCGGAAGAAGTGGTAGATATGATACAAACTGGTCTTCCGACGTACAAAGAACAGATTCTTGATTTTGGAACTATGATGTTGAGACTAAAACGTAAGTTTATCTTTGGTATTTGTCTTTACTATGTTTTCACTTGATGACCTAACCTAATCTTTTCTCAAGTGAAAACATATCCAGTATTCTCTTATCTTGGTTTGTATTCTTTGTTGTTCCAGCGGCTTCAGTTGTAGCCGAATGATGATGGCAGAATAAAGAAACGATATATTTTTTCTGCCATACACCAGGGTGATGGACTCTAGCCATGTTCAATTGGCTCGTCCTGAACTGCAGTCAACCATCGCATTGTGAGGTTGTGAGGACTTGTGCTTATTCTTTGAAAGCGGAGAGAACCCTTTGAAGAACTGCCAGCTAGCTAGGCTGGTTAGGGTTAGCTGTTCCCCCTATTTCTAGTCCCACAGCCAGACGCTACTCTTCTCTCTGTTTAATTCTCTCTAGCTAGACAAAAGATGTCTCAATTAAATAAATTAATCAATAGTACTAACTAGGCTGCAGAGTGTTTTTTCCATTATTAAACACGGACGGTCCACAGATCTTCATACCGTCCTCTTTGACTATCCTCAGGTTCAAACTAAGCAGTGTGATCTCCAAACCTCACAAAGGCCGGTCTATTAACCATCTGAGATTTTCACCATCACGAGCAGAGTTCAATGACCCTTACACGTATACGTGTGTTACTTCAGGGTCCGATGACCAGTATATTGTATGGACTTGCTCTCAGAGTGGTAAGTTATACTCAACTCATACACACATGGGCTCTGTCCGTTGATTTGTTTAAATAAATAAATGTCATTAGTCAATAGATCTTATGCACTTATTTAGCAGAGGTTTTCGCCTTTAAAGAGTAGAAAAAATGTGGGACTTGGAAATGGTTCTTTTTCTTCTAGGTACGACTTCTAGATCCCGAGTTAAATCGATTTTCTAGCTTTCTTCTTTGACACGGCTAATGAAAATTTATGATTTGGACTTGAGATTTGGATTTGTACGACTTTTTACGTAGAATTTTTACCCAAATGTCCTCTGATTCAATTATTTTACCCCCCTTCAGATAAAGGTATCTCCTGGTGTAAGGACAAGGAGGATAACTATCACGGTCTGCACGCAGGACCTGTAGGGTTCTCAGAGGATGGGTCCAGTCTGGCTGTAGGATTTGGACCTTGTCTTACCTTGTGGGATCGACATTTTGAATCCCATCAGATCTAACTGTACATGATAGATGCTGGGGATACACAACTCAGCCACCACCTTGGTAACAATAGTAGCCAGGAACACTTGAGCACCACAGGATTCAAACACATTACCTCCCTCCAGGAGAAGACAAACAATGCAGACCTGAGACCTTGCCATGCCTGTGATCTGAGACGCCGCGCCTACCAGAGCGAACTTGCGCGGGTCTGCCCAGTCCTGACCCAAGTACCCATGTAGTCCCTCCCCTAGTATCCTACCCCATAGTGATCCTAACATGAACTGAACCATGAAGAATCCACTGGAGTAACAATGTGTGATACAGAACACAGTGAACACAAAGTAGAAGATGAACAGTATGATGAGCATGTGCATAGGGAACGCGTCTGGCTTGAGTTCTACCACAGTACGGTATCCGCCATCAAACGTAATCATGAACATACCAATGATGGGAATAGAACCCTCAGGACAAGACATGGGAGGGAGGTCAGAGCCATGAATGTCAGAGGAGCAGGTGCCGGAGAACAGGAGGAGCATAGTGACTAGGAATGTAGAAGTGATGGCAGCATTGCACAGGACTTCACAGAATAGATAGAGCTTCCTTTCGCCTAGTGCTAACCTCCTGCGTAGGATTTGAACCTTCCTATTCAGCACTATGAACAGAACTCCGAAGAATGCTCCTGAAAATAACAGACAGCAAGGCAAGAGAAGACGTGTGGTACAAACATGAGACAGGCATTACAGGGCGATTCATTTCAGCTATTGAGATGGGAAACTCGCGCTCTAAATGTTTGGTAAGTGTGTCCGGGATTATGACGGAGAAATACAGTTTTCATTCAATTCAAATACTTTTGGGTCGAGTGGATTGGAACACATCACATGCCTTCAGGCACACTCCATTTGTCAAGGACCTTGTCCTTGGGATCAATTTAACTTGAAGAAACCATTTGCTGATGAAATTTAGGCTGGAGGCCGCGAAGTGAGTTTAAACTCGGTTTAAGCTTAACTCTCGGATTAAGCAATCTGATTGGCTAAAAATTTTGGATTTTTAAAAATCAAGCAATTGCTTAATCCGAGAGTTAAACCAAGTTTAAACTCAAGGACCAATACCTTAAAATTACACCAAGTTCTGAATCCACATGAGACAACTATCATCCATGGTGCTGAGTGAGGTAGGGGTACGTGTGACGTCATCATAGTTTATGTCTAGTAAATCCACATCCATAGCTGTGACGTCAGTGTCATGCTCAGGTTTACCTGTAGGGAGGGTGGCTTGGGATTTGCCCTTCCTGAAAATAAAAAAAAAAAGGCATTAAGGTCGTGGTTATGTACCGGGTTGAGATAGGCAAGGTTGGTAAACTTGCCTTGTTTTTAAGTTTCCACTCCCATGCCTAACTGTAGAAACAATATCCTGTCTCATCTCAACCCGGTACATAATCACAACCTAAAGATAGTGGCAAAATGAGGGATTAAAAAGAAGATACTAAAGGTTGGCCAGCCCAGTTAGTTTGGAGGGTAGCGCGTCAGCTTTATAACCGCTAGGTCGCGGGTTCCATGCCCGTCTGGGGCGGATTTTATACTAAACACATAAGGTTCGTTCTCGGAACGGCTGGCTTTCTTTTAACGTGTCTTCCTTTTCTCTTCTTTCGGAACAATAAGACCTTGGATCTCAAGTGGTGATTTTAGTGTCTTTCTACCTTCAGGAAAACTTGGAACTCACTTTGATTAATAAAGTATACTTGGTGTGTACTTACTTATTGAGCGTAGACTTGATGAGCTCAGCACAGAGCAGTTCTAAAGGTGCCATCGACATAGGTCTGTACATCAGGAACTGAAACATAAAATAGCAATTTCTTAATGTTTAGAACTAGTACACACGAACAACATGTTCCTCAGAAACAATGGTTCTCAACAATCCAGAAATGTTTTTGCAACAGTCTAGCAACTTTTTAACTCGCCAGACTTGTTTGGGAAAGGAAATACAAACACAAATTCGCAAGCCTAGTCAGTTTCGTAGGAGCTAGGCCGTGGGTTCGATTCCCGTCGGGGGTGAAATTTATTCTAAGCATATAAGATTCGTTCATGGTACGGCGCCCGTCCTTTTTCTCTCTTCGATTTCGGAACTACAAGATCATCACTTTTACAACTCCCTCTATCGAACCTGTTGAAAAAATCGATCCTTCGGACTTTTTCCTTCATATAAAACCTTAATAATCAAAGCGATCACTCAGATTGAGAGGCCGACCTGGCCGACGACAAACGCCGACCGCATCTGAACATGGGAAAAGGCAATGAAAAAGAAAAAAGTAAGAAGAAAACCAGTTTTTCCCTAATCTCTGATGAATGCTCCTCTTTCACTCACCTTATCAATGGAACCCATGTTGGCCAGATTTTCATACTTGTCTTCTTTCTCTTCCTCCCCATTTTGTCCTTTGGTTTCTTCAGTCACTTCCTGGGCTATCATGGAAGAGAAGGGAGTCTTGGTTTGTAGTGGTTTGTACGGGAGGGAGAGCGGAGCGGATTTGTCCTCGAATGTACTCAGCAGTTTGACATACATGAGTTCCTGGAAGAATGTGACGGATGAGACTGATTAATTAGAATTACATTCAAAGATGGGGAAAAATAGGTCTAGCTGGGGGATCTTAAACAGGGAGTAGACCAGCTTAGTCTGGCTAGGGGACCTTAAACAGGGAGTAGACCAGCTTAGTCTGGCTGGGGGACCTGAAACAGGGAGGATACCAGCCTGAAAATATTTCCCTTGCTAAACAAATCGCAAAGGTTGAGTGCGAAAGGCATCCGCTCGTCATTTTTTGACCAAAATAAACGCCCTAATATCACTGCGACCTGATAAGATCTTTTGTCACTCAATGAAGAAGGAATTTTTAACGAAGGAATTTTTAACACATTTAAATGCTTGTCACAAATATCGTTCCCCGATCTTTACACCTAGATAAATTTTTATGACTTGACTTGGACTCGAACCACCAACCTCCAGATCCGAAGTCCAACGCGTTAACAACTGTACCACTGAGGTTCCTGAGTCAATTCAATTCAATTTATTTTTATTGTGCATAATATAACATTAAAAATACAACATTTCAATGAATACAATTATACAACGTCAGTTAGAAAAGAAAAGAAGGAGAAAAACAGTAAAAATAAAATAATATCTAAAATTAACCTAACTTTATTATTATTATTTGTAAATCTGTCCAAGGACAGGTATCAGTACAACTTTCTCCACTTTTCTCTATCTTGTGCATCCTCTCTTTAACTCTGCATATGATTTGCCCTTCAGGATATCCGATAACATACCAAATTTTCTTCTACCTCTACCTCTTTTTCCTTCGAACCTAACTTTAGTGGTGTTAAAAAGATAATAAAAAGATAAAAGGTACTTAATATTAAGAGTCATAAACGAAGAAAATAAAAAAAAAAAATAAAAAATAAATAAACAACTCACCAGTTTGGACGTAAGGAAATACAGCTGGGTGACATCGTACCAAGGTTTGGTGGACTCTGACGTTATCCTATCAAAATAGGTCTAGTTGGGGGATCTTAAACAGGGAGTAGACCAGCTTAGTCTGGCTAGGGGACCCTAAACAGGGAGTAGACCGGCTTAGTCTGGCTGGGGGACTTGAAACAGGGAGGATACCAGCCTGAAAATATTTCCCTTGCTAAACAAATAGCAAAGGTTGAGTGCGAAGGGCATCCGCTCGTCATTTTTTGACCAAAATAAACCCCCTAATATCACTGCGACCTGATAAGATCTTTTGTCACTCAATAAAGAAGGAATTTTTAACTGTGTTAAGCACATTTAAATGCTTGTCACAAATATCGTTCCCCGATCTTTACACCTAGATAAATTTTCTGACTTGACTTGGACTCGAACCACCAACCTCCAGATCCGAAGTCCAACGCGTTAACAACTGTACCACTGAGGTTCCTGAGTCAATTCAATTTATTTTTATTGTGCATAATATAACATTAAAAATACAACATTTCAATGAATACAATTGTACAACGTCAGTTAGAAAAGAAAAGAAGGAGAAAAAAAGTAAAAATAAAATAATATCTAAAATTAACCTAACTTTAGTGGTGTTAAAAGATAATAAAAAGATAAAAGGTACTTAATATTAAGAGTCATTAACGAAGAAATTAAAAAGTAAATAAACAACTCACCAGTTTGGACGTAAGGAAATACAGCTGGGTGACATCGTACCAAGGTTTGGTGGACTCTGACGTTATCCTATCATCTGATGGGGGTACACCTCCAGTGGCTACAAAACAAGCTGCTATCCCCGCGTTATGTCTTTTAGTGGAGATGATAGATTCAGGCTTTGAACAGGATGGCTTGAACACGTAGACTGGAGAGGGGAGGGAGAGAGAGTTAAAGAAAAGTTAAACATGTTTTTTTTTTTTTTTTTTTTTTTTTTTTATGGGGGGGTTATTATCTCTACTTACATTGAATAGCAAAGCATTGGACGTCAGCGAGAAGAACTGAATGTGGCCCTTCCTACTGTTCAACACCAGACTTGTAGTCCGAGGATCGTGGGTCAGGAAACTCGTGGTTCGAACCTGGGTCTTCGGACTGTCGAGCTGGTACTCGTCCCGTACCAGACGTTGTATGGAGGCGAGTACCTTTTTCATCATGAGGGACGTCTGATCTATCATGTGAAGAGCTGAGAACACAAGAAATAGATACCTATATTAAGAAGTTAGGACTTTTAAGGGTGTACACAACACTTGGTAAAACAAATTAAAATCAACAGGGGAAAATGAAAAGATCGCTTTTTTTACAATATTATTTTTTTAACTACCATACCGGGTTTCGCCAGTTACGGCATTTTCAGTGGTAACAAAAAAAGCGATCTGTTTTCATTTTCCCCTATTGAGATAGATATAACATTTTCATGTCTGGCCGGGGGACTTTAAACAAGGAGGTTACCAGCCTGAAATTTCCCTTGCTAAAGAAATAGCAAGGGTTTGATTGCGAAAGGCATCCACTTGTAAATTTTTTGTAACCAAAACCAAATGTCAGCCCAAAGCAATCATCCCAGGGCTGATTGAGAGGCTGACGAAAAACGCCGACCCCGTCTGTACGCGGGAGAAGGCGAAGAAGAAACCAATATTTTTTCAGCCCCTAACTAGAAGGTTTTTTAAGCTAAGATCCTGTGATTGTTAGATTTGGATAGGGTTAACATTGCTATTAGGGGCTAAAAAGAAAGAAAGTTGGTGAAACCCATCCTTTGTCTAGCACTTATTTCGAACACCAATAGGAGTTACTCACAATTATCCCTGGTAGACACGACCATTTGTCCATTGGGAGCGCTAGTAATGTTCACTATAGTACCAGGCAGACGGGGTAGGGTGCGAAGTTATAATCTGTAGGATGACAGTGTCACCCATCCAGATACTCACCACTCCCAAGGTTGCTTAACTTACTTGTATCTTCAGCGTGTAGGAAAACTCCTGTATACACCAGTACTCGGCCTGTATTGTCACCCACAGCTACATTAAAGTCTGTAGGATGACAAGTTACGCTGGTATACCCTCTGCCTCCACCTAGTTGATACCAACAGCTTTTCATATGAATCTGCTGCCCGTTAAACATGGCCATGCTTTGCTCAAACCTGAGGGAAAAAATTAAATCTTTATTTTTCCATCAAAATAAGAGTTTTAAATTGGTGTTCTAAACAAAGTAGTTGCTTCTTGGTATATTAGAGATTTTTCCGAAAAGTTTTTGTGGATAAAAATCATAGGGATTAAAAAAAATCTACTGGGACGAAAATCCAAAGAAATGTGTCACTTTGCCATTTCTTTAGCAAAGGAAATTCCAGCCTCTATATTCCCTATTATAAAGTCCCCTAGACAGACTGTCTGTTTAATGTACCCCAGCCAGAATTAACATAAAGTAACATACCAAGGTTCGAATATGCATCTGAGGAATATCACAAACATCTTGGGTCCTGTTGTCACACATAGGTATCTGCCAGATATTGTTTTACCATTCAACTGGATGCTGTCTGGTCCACCAAAGTATATCACATTCAATGATCCCACATCTTCAAACCTAGAAGTGAAAAAAGTAGTAGATTTGTAGACATGTAAGAAAAAAAAATGCACATATCTTGACACTGCTTTCACATTACTTCAAGTCACATTCTCTTTTATTCCTGCCTATCAAAGAAGTCAAGAATGGAAAAGTTTGGTTTGAAAATTTCTGCTCTGGCCTGGATTCAAAATTTCAAACCAGCCCGCAGAGAAATTTACCGTTAATAAACCGAAACCCTTATGTCTTCGATTTGGTGAGATGACGGCCTTCAGTAACTGTGTTAGATCGAGTCATATTCTTCCGTACTCCAGAGATATCCCCCCTTGGTTTGATAACACCTTCTTACCCGATTTTGACTTTCAATTGAGCTCTTGTAAAAATGCTAACACTTCCCCATTGGCTTACCAGCAAAAATTTCTTGATATTATTAGGTCAGAATACTCTACTTATGTGTTATGTTTTACAGATGGCTCCAAGTCCGCCACCTCCACCAGCTGTGCCTTTAGTGTCGATGGCATTCTGTCGTTTGTCAGCCGATTTACTGCCAGTTTTATCAGTTTTACTGCCAGATTTTTCAGTCTTACTGCCAGTTTTGTCGGTAGATGTATTGGAATCTTCATCGTCTGAAGAATCGGTAGAGTCCGTAAGCTTATCTTGGCTAAGGTGACGCTTCCTTTCTTGTGTGCTATCATGCCCTGTGAACGAAACCAGTTTGATTAGGAGTCAGACATTTTCCCACAAGGCTAGAGAGCACTCCTTAGGGCTCACCCATCCAGATACTCACCACTCCCAAGGTTGCTTAACTTACTTGTATCTTCAGCGTGTAGGAAAACTCCTGTATACACCAGTACTCGTCCTGTATTGTCACCCACAGCTACGTTATAATCTGTAGGATGACAGTGTCACCCATCCAGATACTCACCACTCCCAAGGTTGCTTAACTTACTTGTATCTTCAGCGTGTAGGAACACTCCTGTATACACCAGTACTCGGCCTGTATTGTCACCCACAGCTACATTAAAGTCTGTAGGATGGCAGGATACGCTGGTATACCCTCTGCCTCCACCTAGCTGATACCAACAGCTTTTCAAGTGAATCTGCTGCCCGTTAAACATGGCCATGCTTTGCTCAAACCTGAGGGAAAAAAATTAATCTTGTATTTTTTCTGATCAAAAGAAGTGTTTTCATTATGGATATATAGCTTCTATTGTAGATTTTTTCAAAAAGTTTTCGTTGATAAAAATCGTGGGAAAAAAATCTTTGGGGACGAAAATCCAAAGAAATTCGTCACAACCAGAAATCAACAGCCTGTCTGTCATCTTCTTCTTCTTCTTCTTCGTCTTCTCCCATGTACAGCCGGGGTCGGAGTTTTTATCAGCCTCTCAATCAACTCTTGGTTGATTGCTTTTAGCTTGACATTTGTTTTTAGCTACAAATTTTACGAGTGCATGCCCCATTGCATTCAACCTTTGCTATTTCTTTAGCAAGTGAAATTCCAGGCTGGTGTCCCTGTTTAAAGTTCCCCAGCCAGACTGAGCTGGTCTACTCCCTGCTTAACGTCCCCAGCCAAAATTAACATAAAATAACTTACCAAGGTTCAAAAATGCATCTGAGGAATATCACAAACATCTTGGGTCCTGTTGTCACACATAGGTATCTGCCAGATATTGTTTTCCCATTCAACTGGATACTGTCTGGTCCACCAAAGTATATCACATTCAATGATCCCACATCTTCAAACCTAGAAGTGAGAAAAGTAGTAGATTTGTAGACATGTAAGAAAAAAAAAATGCACATATCTTGACACTCCTTTCACATTACTTCAAGCCACATCCTCTTTTATTCCTGCCTATCAAAGAAGTCAAGAATGGAAAAGTTTGGTTTGAAAATTTCTGCTCTGGCCTGGATTCAAAATTTCAAACCCAGCAACTCAGGGTTGAGAGTCAGTGCTTGGTGGGCAGATGCATATTATTGAGCAATCAATTGTGAATTTGGCAAATTGAGGGACAAGAAAAAAGGATGATTGATTGGCATTCACTTACTCTAACCCATTGAACATTTTGTGAGTAACATGTTTCTCCATGCCAGTTTCATAAGCAAACACCTTCATCTTGTGAATCAACTTATCTTGACCCTTGATCTCTACCACAGCATAAATGTCCACACTAGACTCTTCTATCACATTCACATGACATCTAGCATTCACAACTCGCACAAAACTCTCGCCAGCTTGGAGTCTCTGTGGGAAAACAAGAAGTTGTGATTAGATAGCAGATTCCTCTACTGTCTTGTGCCCACTTTGAGCAGAAAAAAAAAAATCACATAAGTAGATATTATGTAGGTACCTAGAGAGTGATTCCTAATTTAGTACATAAACATACCCAATATAATCTAAAAAGACCGCAAAATACCTACAGAAAAGACAGTCTAAAAAGATCACTCTTTCTATATGTCTAGAAAATAAATATCATTACCTACAGTAGGTACCCATACATTTAATACCTACAGCAAAATCTCCCTATGTCTAAAAAGATAGCACTACAAAGTAGGTAGGTAGGTACCTACAGCATGGACACTGTAGAGATAATAGGTAGCACCTCGGTTATGTTATCGCGATAATATCATCATAACAAGATAATGGCTCTTCATCAGATACCTATAACCGATACCACAACATATTTTAGGCACAAGAGGAAGAACACCTATAGATTGGATAGTACAGGTGGAGATACAGTCGAATATGGATCATTGGGGACAGAAAATGTTCGAGAATTCGAGATTCCTTCTTCATTTTGTTTAAAAACCTCCTTATTAAGTAGGTAGAAGAATTATGTACCTACGTCTATAATAGGTGCAGTGAAAAGGCCTGCTCTTTTGAGAGTATCCTATACTCTTGCACCTCTTTGATTTGAGAATTTGAACAAATTTGAAGACTCTGCATGTCAATTTGAAAGTGGATCGAGCAATTCCTTTGATGTATATGTAAGTGAGGATGATGAAAACCAAACCTGTCAAAGAAATTGAGGATCTCTACTGAACAAAAGGTAAAAAGTTCCCAAATAAACAAAAAAAAAGACAAAATGGTCGGGTTCTCTAAGTTTTCCTTAAGGACTACAACCCCAACAAACCTGTAGCTCAAGACTGCGTTCCGCCAGCCTAGTTAGCTTAGTTGGTAGTACGTCTGCCTTGTAAGCGGTAGGCCGCGGGTTCGATTCCCGCCCGGGGCGGATTTTATCCTGATGGGATAATGTTCGTTCTCGGAACGGGGTACCTAGTCAATTTCTCAGTTTAACACATTTTTCCTACTTTCATAAATTCTACTTTCCTGCTTAGGTATTTTGAAGACTGGTCCCCTGCCTTTGGACAGACAATATTGAAGTACTCCTACATACTTTAATGAGTAACTTCACTTAGCTCCACAGAGTAAGTATAATAAAACTAAAATAATATTTCATTGACATAACTTGCAAGTGGTTAAGTACTCACACTCGTAGACTCTATATTTCCACTCTCCGCCACCCAAGTGACAACATGTCCATTTTCAAACACAGCCACCAGATGTTTGGTGTTGATTGGGTTGAGAAATAATGCAACTATTTGTTCCGATGTAGACACTTCTGAGTTCAAACTGTGAATGAAATCTCCACTCCTGCTGCTGTGAATGTCCACTTTGTTTCCATTGACCACAAATAACAACCTGGGTAAAACAGGATAAAATAATGTTGAGAATTAGATCCTAGTCCAAAAAAAAAAAAAAAAATGATAGACATATCTTAACTTTGCTTTATAGGATAGGTAGTCTCAATGAACCAGTAAGATTGTGAGAAAAGGTTGGTACAGCCTGAAATGCCTGTTAAACCATGTAGAGATCTTGAAAGTAAAGAATCTATTCTTCCACAATTTTAGCTTGGTTGGTAGCACTTCTGCCTTGTAAGCATTAGACCACAGGTTTGATTCCTTGCTGGGACAGATTTTATCCTGAACAGGTAATGTTCTTTCTTGGAACAGCTGGCTTTCTCCTATCCTGTCTGGGCAATAAGACCTTTGTAGTTACAGTTCCCTCTGTCAAACCTCTTTAAGAAAAGAATAGGAACACCTCAACTTACTCAGAATTGGGAGAGAACACTGATTTGATTCTGGATACATCTCTTCCTCCAATACATTCAATACAGCTAAACCCTGTCATGATGAAAAACTAGATCTTCCAGCAGGGTAGGTACCAAGCTCTTGGATTTCACTGGTTCCACATTAAATTATTGAGGATATTTGGACTTTCTAATGATAAACGAGCAATACAAGCATAGATTTTTGAATGCACTGGACCTTTTAAAATAAGAAATAGGTAAAAAGAAGATGGTTAATTTAATAAAATAATTAATTATTTAACTTTCTTACTAAAAATTAAAAATTCACATGCTGAATTTTTTTGAATTTTGGTGCGCAAAATTCTAACCTCAAAATATTTCCCAAGGAGGTGTACATGCAGTGGACAGCGAATGATTTGGGAAAGTGGAGGCTTAGAAAGCAGCCATGTTAGGTAAGCGATTACAGAACAAAACTTGTAGGTAGGTATAGGTACTATGAAAAGTAAAGTAATTTTTTTGGAAACATAATAGGTAAGTACTTTGTACCTATTTTCATATTTAGGCATCGCACACTTGTTCAAAATTCGAATTTTTCCTCAAAGAAAAGCTTAAGACAATTTTATTATTTCGCCTTTGGTCTGTCTTGTAGTCCCGAAATCAAAACGGTCAAACAGTTGGAACTCGAAAACTAACCTGTGACATAATAACTTTTGTTGTTAACATTGTTATCCTGTCAACTGTTAAGCCAGCCACACTGTCAACTGTTAAGACCGCAAAGCGCGACCCCATGCACACCCCGCGAAGCCCCCGGGAGCGTGCAGCGCGACCGTAAACAAGGGAGCGCAAAGCGCGACCCCATGCACAACCCCGCGAAGCTCCGGGAGCGCGCAGCGCGACCGTATACGGCGTTCCGAACTCTCCAAGTTCGACCGTAGCTGCGGTACAGTCGAGCAAAATAAATCACACCGAAGGCCAAGCAGAAGAAAGTGAATCCGAGATCCAGCCATGAGGCATGACTATGACGTAGCGAACACGCGAAGCCCCCGGGGGGTCGAGCACGAAGTGCGAGTTTTATCTATGCGCGAATTTCGGGTGTTATCCCATTCTCAAGATGATATTTAATTAAGGTTGCAATTAAATATCATCTTGAGAATTAATTCGGGGTAGCACCCGAAATACGCGTAAAGCTCACAGACACGACTACTATCATGAAAAGGGAAAACAGAGTTCTCATCAGAGGAGGAAAGGGGTCGGCGAAAGTGGACTTGAGAGAGGACTGTTCAGTTGGAACAGTTGTGTGGACTGACCCACATGTCTGTGCTCGATAGACACAACCAAATCCCGGCCTCTTGATCTAGTGACTCGATTTATACGAGTATCTTTTTTTCTTGTTTTGTCTGCGACTTTTTTTTTTTTCTCCTGGTTTTTATCTGTCCGACGTCGGCCTCTAACCTGAATTCGAGTGATAATTGCGAATCTACTGGCAGCTCCGCGAGCAGTAACTTTTTGCTAGTTCGTGAGAAACTTGAAACTGTCGGGTATCAAGTGCATAGAAAAATAATGAATTGATTGTGAATTTTTTTCATCTTGTGTCAAGTGCCAATTGGATTAGTGCGGCCTAAAGGTTTTAATGATAGTTGTTTTTCGCCGAAAAGATAAAAAAAAATTCCATCCCCCTTTGGCTAGATAAGATAACGTGCAAATTGATCCCTTTTTTTACGTGGGTACGCCAGAGTCTACGTGGATGTATTTTTGTTTTCTGGTAATTTTACCGAGATACTTTCCTATAACATGTAAATTTTCCAAGCATCTAAGTAACTATAGAAATTAGGACCGGGTCCCATAACCTATCCAAACTTCTTTATTTAACTGAAGTAGGTAGCCGACATTTTTCTAATATGTAGGTACCTACCTATGTACGTAAAACTAGGTACCTGATGTCCATTAATCTGTTCTCATAATATTTTAATATTAATCATAAGTAAATAATATATTGTATACCTACACTAAGTAGGTACGTATGTACATACCTACATAATAAACCACCTAAGAAGTCTTCAGGTATAACTTTAAGGAACCAGTTATGTTGGTAGGTACCTGTACCTAATGAATGAATGGACAGAGTTAAGGACCGAGTATAAGTAGCTACTCCTAGTTATATGGTAGGTGGCTAATTTAGGTATTTTTAGACGTGAATATGGGTATATACTCATTTACTCCAAGTACTTACTTCAATAACTTTCTTCAGTAATCAGTTTACTTTTACAAATAAAAGTAATTGACTTTTACTATCACTACAGGGCTTTGAGACTAGCACTTGGGTTTATCTCTAAATTATCGCAAACTATAGGTTCCTACGTTTTAATCATCACAAGTGCTTATTACATACCTATAAATTTTATACCTACCCTACCTCTATAAATTAGTGATGATTACTTAGAAATCTAGACTATAAAGAGATAAAGGATTGAGATAACTTGTCTTAAGTACCTACCTAGAAATTAATTTTTTCCAATGAAAAAGTACTCGTATCTTCTTACGTCTGATTCAAGCTTTATCTTTTCGTATTTACCTACCTATGTAGGTACTTACCTAAGAATCCTACTAGGTATCTATAAATTGGCAGAACTAATAACATCACCCTGCTAAAAATAACAAAACCAAGATATTAATAGGTAATGTTAATCGTTTAAAAGTAGAGATAATTACGATTAGACTTTCAAAAAATTTCTTCCAATCAAATGAAGTTAAACTTCTCTTATCCCATAACATAGCTAAGAACAAAAGTTCTAAAGAACCAAAAGAACATGAGTGAATTTTTCGTCGTTTCAACGTAAACTAACAAGGTGTCTAATGGACTACAGAATCCTGATCCTCTGGGTAAGTTCTGCATTAATTATTTTTGACTAATTTAGTATTAAATTAAAGTAAACGAATTAAATTACATACTTAATTAATTAATATGTAATTATTTTAATTCGTAGCGGACAAAAACTAACAAAGAACTGCCCAAAACTGCAAAGATTTCTGAAAATTAGGTACCTACACTAATAATTACCTACCATTAAGAATTACCTACCCAGTAATAATTAATAAATAATTATTTAGGTTATAAACAGTTAATACTCGTAAAAGTTATTCAATTTAACCTGACCAAGTTTTTTGCCATTCAACAAAAATACCAAAATGGTGGAGATGTCATTTTTCCTTTTACTCTCAATAAGCAGAAACACCTTTATTTTAGTTTCCTTATCCTATAGGAAGGAAAGTAATGTAGGTAATCAGGTCAAATTTTCGATGGTCAGATTTTAGTGCCAAAACACGTTTTGAGGTCCCTAGCCTAGAGCCTAAATCCAAAGTTTCAGCCATTGGTCCGTGTGTGTGTCTGTCTGTGTGTCCGCCTGTAAACAAAATATCTAGAGAACGGTAAGAGCTAGAGACTTGAAATTTGGTATGTATCTTTCAAATGTGACAAGGATGCGACACAAAACTTTTGGCTAAGACCGGTGCAACAGTTGGCGGCATTTTACCGCTTTTTGGCGGTTTTCGGTGTAATTTAACAATATCTCCGGAACGGTATATGCTAGAGACCTGAAATTTGGTAGGTATGTAGTTCACAAATGTGACAAGGATGCAACACAAAACGTCTGGTTGAGATGGTTGCTGCGCTTGGCGGTATTTTGACCACTTTTGACAGATTTCGACCGTTTTTGGCGGTTTTCAGCTATAGCGACAAAACGGTTAGAGATATTGTAAAAGTTAGGGTAAAATGACCGTTTTTTGGCGGTTTTCAGCTATAGCGACAAAACGGTTAGAGATATTGTAAAAGTTAGGGTAAAAGAACACTCAATACAGATTTCGACCGTTTTTTGCGGTTTTCAGCTATAGCGACAAAACGGTTAGAGATATTGTAAAAGTTAGGGTAAAAGAACACTCAAATAAGCATCTTTCAATAGGATAAGGAAAGTCGTGTGATGTTCACACCAGATTTTTTAGTAGACATTTTCGCTCTCTGTTCACAGCTGGTGTTTGAACTTCTGGACGTACATCTGGTGATCTGCTACGATGGCTACAACTCCTGTTCCAAAGCTTTCCGCCAGTCCAGAAAGATAGACATCCCGTGCGATCTTAGAACTCAAACCTACTGCACCATCCCCGGCTCGGCCTATCCATGGTGTGTGTTTCGTAGATCCACTTGTCAACTTACTAATGATCAAAAAACTCACTTATCCAAGAAGGACTCAACTCCTTTGAACCCATATAAAGTACGAGTACGCAGGGGGAGTTGAAAAAAGTTCATTTGATTTCGATTGAAGGACGCGGGGTCCTTAGTTCGTTTTGGCCCTCCCATCCGTGTTTAAGCACGGCTCTTAGGTCTTGTTCCTCCTATGGATCCGGCCCTTGATCCATATTTTAGATCCAGCCCTTGATCCATCATTTAGATCCAGCCATTATTCCATGTTCCATGATATACTTAGACCCAGCCCTTAGTCCATTTTCCATGCTATAGACTCAGCCCTTTGTTTGTGCTGTAATAGACGCCCTTGGTCCGTTTTATTCACTTCTTCAGACATCACACAGTGAGGAAGTTCGTCTTTAAGAACCATGGCCTTTAGTCCGACTCTTAAACCAGACCCTTAGTCTATACTCCGTATTATTATACACCCGGTTTGTTATAGACCCAGTCTTTTCTTTATCCCTTATTCCGTCCGTGTTGTAATATACTATACGCCCTTAATCCGTCTCCCGCAGGCACGCTGTGAGGAGGTTTGTATTCGAGGGTGTAATGGAAATCTTAAGTCTTATTCCGCTCATGGGCAATTCAGGCATGTATGTACCTAGGTGCCTACCATGTACATAACTAGGTAATCTATATTCTCATCTTTATGTTCACTCTTCCAATATAAAAGATCATTTGAATACCTACGTACCTACCTCCTATTTCTAAATACAGTGGGTACAGAGTGATTCCTAATTTAGTACATAAACATACCCAATATAATTATCTTAAAAGACCGCAAAATACCTACAGAAAAGACGGTCTAAAAAGATCACTCTTTCTATGTCTAGAAAATAAATATCATTACAGTTTACAGTAGGTACCCATACATTCAATACCTACAGCAAAATCTCCCTATGTCTAAAAAGATACCACTACAAAGTAGGTATCTACAGCATGGACACTGTAGTGATAATAGGTAGCACCTCGGTTATGTTATCGCGATAATATCGTCATAACAAGATAATGGCTCTTCATTAAAATCTCCCTATGTCTAAAAAGATACCACTACAAAGTAGGTAGGTACCTACAGCATGGACACTGTAGAGATAATAGGTAGCACCTCGGTTATGTTATCGCGATAATATCGTCATAACAAGATAATGGCTCTTCATCAGATACCTATAACCGATACCACAATATATTTTAGGCACAAGAGGAAGAACACCTATAGATTGGATAGTACAGGTGGAGATACAGTCGAATATGGATCATTGGGAACAGAAAGACAGCGTTCCGCCAGCCTAGTTAGCTTAGTTGGTAGTGCGTCTGCCTTGTAAGCGCTAGGCCGCGGGTTCGATTCCCGCCCGGGGCGGATTTTACTGTGCTGTAATAGACGCCCTTGGTCCGTTTTATTCACTTCCCCAGACATCACACAGTGAGGAAGTTCGTCTTTAAGAACCATGGCCTTTAGTCCGACTCTTAAACCAGGCCCTTAGTCTATACTTTATCCCTTATTCCGTCCGTGTTGTAATATACTATACGCCCTTAATCCGTCTCCCGCAGGCACGCTGTGAGGAGGTTTGTATTCGAAAACCATGGCCTCATGAAGCGAATGTATGGTGAGCAGCGCCATCTGTCCGTTCTCAGAACAGAACTAGATGACCATAACGAAGTGGAATATGGGTGGTTCAATCATGGCCACGCCCCTGTGCTCAACAGGTACGAGCATCAAACCCCCACTACCGCCGCTACCAGCACGAGTACCAGTACCGCGAGCTCGGCCTTTGTGGTAAGTCAAATTCAAATTAAAGTGTTAGGTAGTTAAAATAAATGTTGTGGTTTGTGGTGAGGAAAATAAGGTTTCAGATGGTCAGAATTCCACATGGTAGGCTTATACCTAGGTATGTCTGACAGGTAGGTACCTACTAATTACCTAAATATATGTAGATAGATGGTTAAAGTGTCAAAGGCCAAACAGTAGCAAAGCACGAATGAATAGACCACCAAAACAGTTTATCAAAAGATTCAAAAGCTATCAAGCTAGTTAGTCAACGCAACAGAACAGCCCGGTTACTCTTTACGAAAGAATTTTTCTTAAGTCAGGACTTTTTTCCGTGAGACTTGTACCTATAAAGGAATCTTGGTGTTCACATTGCCAACGATATTTTTCGCCGGCGAAATTCGTTTTGTGCAGTGTGAGCGGGCTTTTAGAGGATATGATAGCACCCTTTAGTGGGGTATGACTGTGAAATTTATTATATTATACAGAACGGGTTTTCCAGAAGATTATGCTAGATTACAAGATTACACAAGATAGTCTTTACCTACCTATCACCTGTAATATCAGCCAATCTCAAAAGGAGTTGATAATCAAGTAGATAATCCAGGCTAATTGGCCTGTCTATCAAACGCCAAACAAAACATAGGATTATGTAGAACCTAAGCCAGACTGACAAAATAATAGCATGATATACAAAACATGTGATTTCTCAATTTATTACATACAAAACATAATCAATAATCATGTTACTTAACTTTGTACATACATGTTATGTACTTATGTCTGTTAGGTAGGTACATCATATTAACTACGTACATAGGTACCTACTTGTGTCTGTTATGTACGATAGGGTGCTAATATCTGACAAAATAATGTAGGTACAGGCTTGAATAACTGAATTTCATAGACGATTGTAGGTTTGTAGGTACTCTTATGCATAGCTACCTATCTAGGTATGATATTATGGTTACGAATAGATACAATAGGAATTTCAGTACGACTAGGTACATTGGTAGGTTATAATAGTAATATGTATACCTACTAGGTATATAGGAACTGATAGGTTATTGTAATCGTAATCATAGGACCCCGAGTATGTGTAATAGGTAAGAGCACATCCTGAAGACTGTAATAGGTAACAGCACATTGTGAATGTCGGGTAATGTTTCTCGGGTTTCACTTATGCCTTGATGTCTGTAACAGCGTATGTCACATTTATGTTACCTGCTATTGCGATTGCGCCCAACTTGATAGGTGTTATGTAGGTCTCTTTTATAGCTTGTACATATCTTATATCTGATTAAATCTTATACATATCTATCAATATCACTATCATTCATGTGTGTTATATTGGTATTATTGGATTTATTCCTAGATGTTTGCTATGAGGAAAATGTAGGTAACTAGGTATCTAATAAGATAATAGGTAACTAATAACCAGCTCCCATGGCGTTGTGGTTACTGCGATCGCCTTGCACGCGGGAGACCCGGGTTCGATTCCCGGCGTGGTCAAGGAATTTGTATCATGCAAATGATTGATTCTGTGACTGGATGTTGCGGGGCCCACTCAGCCTCGTGAGGAAAATGAGTCGCTGTGACATATAAATGCGCATAGCGACCGGTGCCAGCATGGTAGGTAAACATTTTTTGACTAGAAAATTCCAGTGCCACTTCAAAATCTACAACTAGATAGGAATGCTTACACCTGACCCTGTTTCTCTCCCGCAGGCACGAGAACAAGCAGATGTACTGTCGCAAGGGCTGCCGCTGCGAGCAACAATACCGACTGCACCGCCTCCTAGCGTACGACCCGCATGACGAGTGTCGCGGCGTGTTCTCCGATTGGTTCCGGTTTCCGTCATGCTGCGTGTGCAAGTGCTACGACCTGCCGGAGAGCATACGACTTACGTCGCGCAGTCCCCGGACAGTTGACGTGAAGGATTGAAAGAGGGCGCGCGCGCGGTTTAAATATTGATCTCAAATTGATTTGGCATGTGGTACCTGAGCTGTGAGGTATGTGATGTCGAATCTGCAAATTGGTAGTGCCAAGAAGAAGGAGGAATGTGTGGAAAAAGAGGAAATTGTGTCGAGGGAAAGGTTTCGTTGAGTTGTAGCAAGATCTGTGTGAAGAATGTCAGGAGAAGAGATTATGATGTGATGAAGGAAAATTCGATAGCCAAGAGAACACTAAGTATCAGCATACCCTCAATGTCCCCCCAAAGAAAGAATACCTATTAAGGTGTGTCTTCAGTTTCACGCACAGTCGACGGCCGGTGTGTGGACACTGGAATTACCTAAACCTAAATTTTATTTAACTCTAGTTTCGAGTATTAAAGTCCCACCGAAAAGTTTATGTCCACCAATGAATACATAACAGTTAATAAAACCCGGTCGGTTCAAACGACATTGTACTTTTATAAAAGTGACATCACAGTTTCAACAAATCGTAGAGAGATAAGTCACCCGCGGTTCAGAATTACGTAAACACAATTTAGAAATTAGAAGACCCTGAACCAAACACCGCTTTGGTAACTATAAGAGCTACTATACCTACATAACTAAGTATTTGGTAACTATAACTATCTATTTGGTAACTATAACTATCTATTTGGTAACTATAACTTTACTTTGGTGTCAGAGACGTGATGTGCATAGTCAAACCAAGAAGACGAGGAGGTTTTTACTTTCACTTGGTGATGAGAACATGCATTAGCATCTGCGAGGGAGTGTTTCCAGGGTCGTTTACAGGGGGGCCCCTTTTGCCCCAGGCCCTGGTTCTTCAAGGAGCCCTGGAATCACCAGTGCCAGCCCACGGGCTACTTTCTGGTGTTCTCGTGTTGACCCAGCACCTAAATTGGAAGTATTGTGTCTCTTCTCGCCCCTTTGATGAGAGGCATACTACAATGGGCAAGCTACGACACAGACGAGACGAGTCTAATGTAACAATTGTTTCATGAAATAAAAACAGCGGTGAAACAGTTGAAACACCCATCTAAAATTAAAAGGGCTACTGTTAAGAGTACTTAAAGTTAGAGCAACGCAACGAGGCCCGATGAGACTATGAGAACGAACCTGAGTGATCCCATGAGAGAAATGCATACATTAGGTATCTATGTGAAGTAGTTACCAATGGGTTCTGCTGTATAATGATGAGAATTGAGAATAAGTGACCATTTTACGAGATTATGAATGTAAATGTGGCTTGTACCTATCTTATATCTGATTAAATCTTATAGGTACATATCTATCAATATCACTATCATTCATGTGTGTTATATTGGTATTATTGGATTTATTCCTAGATGTTTGCTATGAGGAAAAGGTATCTAAACTATCTAATAAGATAATAAGCCAACTATGTATCTCACCTATCAAGCTATAGTGAGGATTATTTACCTACGATTATTTCGAGTTTTGAGTGGAACAACTTTATAGAGTTTTTGATTTTCATTGAATACGAATAGTAATTCAGAACTTTAATGCTCATATAGGTATCTTCTTATCTGGTCAAAACAACGTGAAATTAACGCCATTAAAATTTTCACTTGCAAAATATTTGCACCTGCATCAATAACCTGCCGGTTATTGCACGTAGAAGATGACGAAAGAAATACCTAATAGAAAAGAGGTGTCATAGCTATATTATTCCATGAAAATAGTCACCTAACACTTCCTGTTGTCGTGTTGTCTGCTGATTTTTCATGAAAATGTTCACGTTTGCGATTATTCAATAGTAATTTTCTTCACTTTTACTATTAGGATACTGTAGGAACCTAGGAATGTTCGAGTTATTTGTCACTCTACGAATACCTGACTCGATTACTTGTGTGTGTCTAGTTAGCTCGTGACTCTAGAGAACCAGAACTGATGGGTTTGATTCCCGGATCAGACGTTTTCAAATTAACTTACTCCAGCACTCTTTATGTCGCTCTCTTGTTCTTCTTATTTTGCCTGAAAAGCTAAAAGGGTACACGTGAATCAGGTACACGTTCATGTCTTTTGATGAACTGTTTAACACATCGAAATGTCTGTACCTAGCCCAACATCGAAAAAAGAATTAGGGTAGGATATGAAAAAGCTGGGTCCGTCCCTTATACCTTTTTATTACTATTGTAATAATAAAGGAAAGACGGACTAAAAAGCCAGCCGTCCACCCTCCAAGATAACTAAGCTATTTTGTATATTGTTTTCTGGCCGCTAATATTCACCAACACATTCCCAGGTCATTAGGTAGGGACTTAGGGACGGATCTTCCATTCCGGCCGAGATTCGAACCCAGCTGACGTCTATGTTTTCTC
This sequence comes from Diaphorina citri, assembly GCF_000475195.1. Lineage (NCBI taxonomy): Eukaryota > Metazoa > Arthropoda > Insecta > Hemiptera > Psyllidae > Diaphorina > Diaphorina citri. Next base: position 60,013 of record NW_007377651.1, read on the forward strand.
TAATCCTCATAACACTACATTCCAGGCTAACCGCACAACCACACCACTACCAGACAGCGCCGAAGACTCCAGCACAGAGCCCCCCGACTTCTCAACGTCAACCACCGAAGAGACCACCCTCGAAACCGAGCCCTACTCCTCCACTGTAGCCTCAACGACCGTCCTGCCCCTAACGGGAACCACATTCAGCGCTGAGGATGCTGGTAGGGACGAAACCGAAGCGTCTACCCAGGGCAGCAGCACGGCGAGCACTAAAGCGACCACGACGCAAAGTGCCGCTACTACCGCGTCTGCCGCGACAACAACCACTACTGCGGAAACGCCGTACCCATCCAAACCGCAGATCTTTCAAGACGTGCCAACGTTCAAACGGAAAGGCGTGTAAGTCTCATTTTTTTGACCGTGTCTTTATCCACTGAAGTAGGGTCGATATAGTGGGAAAGGGTTGTAGGTAGCAAGAAAAGAAAGGAAGAAAAGACAGGAACTTTTTGCCAATTTGGTCCGAGAATTCGTCTTAGAAGGTCCATTTACCCAGAACCCACGGGCCTTTCATTGCTTGAAAATTTGGTACTTCGAGCTTTGGACACTTCCTCCAAAAATAAATAGGTAATTATCTACATTTTCGATTCGAGGTGCCAAAAGTACACATAAACTGTTGGTTTCAGTTTTTGGCCCGAAGTCCGTTGAATACACATAACCTGCACTAGGACCAAACTCTGTTCGTTGGTTTTCGGCCACTCAGACCTATGTCTGTCAGACCGTCTGAGTGTGAGTAGCCAAAAGAACGTGAGAAAGCACAAAAGAACCAACATGATAGACCACCTGTTCTTATTGCCGTTTCAGGAACGCCTGTCCTGCCAAGGAAGAAGTGGTGACGCCGTTCTGGGCGTAAACGGAAAGGCGTGTAAGTCTCAATTTTTTGACCGTGTCTTTATCCACTGAAGTAGGGTCGATATAGTAGGAAAGGGTTGTAGGTAGCAAGAAAGAAAAGGCAGGAACTTTTTGCCAATTTGGTCTAAAAATTCGCCTTGGCAGATCCTTTTACCCAGAACCTCCGGGCCTTTCGTTGCTTAAAAATTTGGTACTTCGAGCTTTGGACACTTCCTCCAAAAATAAATAGGTAATTATCTACATTTGCGATTCGAGGTGCCAAAAGTACACATAAACTGTTGGTTTCGGTTTTTGGCCCGAAGTCCGTAGAATACACACAACCTGCAATAGGACCAAACTCTGTTAGTTGGTTTTCGGCTACTCAGACCTATGTCTGTCAGACCGTCTGAGCGTGAGTAGTCATAAGAACGTGAGAAGGCACAAGAGAACCAACATGATAGACCACCTGTTCTTATTGCCGTTTCAGGAACGCCTGTCCTGCCAAGGAAGAAGTGGTGACGCCGTTCTGGGCGAATAATACGAGAGGTGAAGTGATGGCCCTTCTCAATGTTCATCCGTTTGAGCAATATGTCATCTGGGAGCGGTGCTCGTAAGTATACCTGCTGCTGCTGTAGCAAAATAATAAATTTTGCAATTTAATGTTGCTAGATTTTGGTCTAGCGTCTTTTGGGGTGCGGCACCTGTTGTTGATTTAACCGCATCCCCACTGTTGTATTAATGATGTCATGAGTGGTTATTTTTATTATTTCTTCGTGTGGTTGTATTGTAATATGAGTAAAAAAAAAAGTATACCTAATGCTTCGTTACAAAAGATCTATAGCCATTTCGCAGTGACACCTATGCCTGAATAGCCTTTGGCCCTTCTTATAAAAAGTGTGATACTTTGAACCGGACAATCCTAGTAGTGTAGTTGCCAAGACTTTGGATTCATAACCGAGGGGATGTGGTTCGAAACCGAGAAGCGACATAAAATAAACGAAACTAAGGCCATTTGTGAGATGGAATTAAAAAAAAACCAATTATTTTATTGAATAAACCAAGTTGATGCGCAATAACTATCGACAAGGTGGTCCGACTCCTTAATTGTTGAATAAACCACTTGAATTGTCTAGTTTTAACTCGAAAAACAGGCGATCCGATATCGATCTCCTAAGAAATCATGGCTATTCCTTACCTTTACGATGTACCTACCTATGCAGATCGTTTCACAATTACGAGATCCTACAGATACGAATCCATTTCTCCCAACGTAATAAGCAGGTAGGGACCACCGCAATTCTTACTTTCAGTTCAGTAAAAGGCGAAAACACTTTCATTTCATCTGGTAGCTGTTACCAAGTTGTTTGGTAGGTATCTTTGGCTTGAGATTTTCTGCTGACAGCGGGGGAACGTAGAAGTCGTGGAGGTTTGGCCGCTATCTTAGGTGCCCGTTTGTTCATTTCCTTCTCAACCCACTTCAACATAGTAAGCACAGCGTCTGGTCCAGACAGTCTGAAGTCAGCAGCAGTGATTACAGTAGGAGATGAGTCTACACGGAACGTACAAGCAATACCTTGCAAGGCAAGCATTGCATCTTCATTCCCAGCGTAGATAATCCTCACGCGTTCAGACCAATCCACGCCGTACATGGTACGCAGGATATGGATGGAGGCTCTCCCCTGATCCCACTTCACAGGTGGCTTAGCCTCGATCGCCATCAACGCATTGTGTGGTTCGAACCCTGCTTCCAGGAAGATTTGACAGTAGGAGATGAGTCTACACGGAACGTACAAGCAATACCTTGCAAGGCAAGCATTGCATCTTCATTTCCAGCGTAGATAATCCTCACGCGTTCAGACCAATCCACGCCGTACATGGTACGCAGGATATGGATAGAAGCTCTCCCCTGATCCCACTTCACAGGTGGCTTAGCCTCGATCGCCATCAACGCATTGTGTGGTTCGAACCCTGCTTCCAGGAAGATTTGACTAGCGCGATCAATAATGTATTCTCTACGTTCAATGGGTGTCTCACGGTAATGGAATGTCAAGAGGACGCCCTTGTTCTCAATCCAGGCTCCATCATGGCATACTTCATCTTGAAGGGCTTTAATCAGTTGTCTCAACTTCTCAGCATATTCTTTGGGTACTGGATGAACAAACTTTGTTCCATCAGGATGAAGGATTTCCAAACCGTGACTGCCAGCGTATGTCACTTTCTCAATGTTCACCATTTTCATTAGGTTTTCCAAAGTTCTACCGGATATAATTCCAATGTTGACATCTGGCATGTTGGCAAGTCTCTCCAATACTCGTTTGGTCTCCTCTGACATGACAGCTAGATCAGGATGGCTCGTGAGGGGGGTCAGTGTACGGTAGGTAGTTAAAAAATCTCCTTACTAACCATTTCTTATTATTACTATTTTTATTTTAACTTCTTTCCCAAGGCTCCATATAACTATACACTATACAGTCTCTCATATTAAGATTCGGTCATAAAATGTTAACTCCTACAGTGCTCTCTGGTATTATGCCGAGTGTTTCTAATCACGAGACCCGAAGTGAAATCATGTGAATCACACACTACTATGGGAATGATGTAATATGGCACATCAAGTATTACACCTGGCAACTTCCTACGCAAGATGTACTGTGTGCTTTTACTTTCTTTACAAATAAAGAACACTATCGCCGCGCCGAGTAGAATGATGAGAGACGTAAAGAAATTTATTCTTTATAAGCTGGATTTGTTTGTTTTTGTCTCATTTCCCCCCAAATTTGAATACTAATAGCGGTTTTGAGCTGGAAATCAAGACTATTAACATTTCGCTCTCAGGTGCTTACTGTCTTCTGTATGTCCGTCCATACCCTCAGGTTTCTAAGAGTACTCTTGCCTCAAAAAAGTTTAGGAGAGGAAACTTGTCTTACCGTCCCAAAATCGAATAGAGAAAGAGGAAAACAGCCGTTCCGAGAACGAATCTTACCTGTTTAGGTAAAGTCCTCCTCGGGTCGGGATTCAGCAACTTCCTACGCAAGATGTGCTGTGTGCTTTTACTTTCTTTACAAATAAAGAACACTATCGCCGCGCCGAGTAGAATGATCCGATGAGAGACGTAAAGAAATTTATTCTTTATAAGCTGGATTTGTTTGTTTTTGTCTCATTTCCCCCCAAATTTGAATACTAATAGCGGTTTTGAGCTGGAAATCAAGACTATTAACATTTCGCTCTCAGGTGCTTACTGTCTGAGGTTTTCCAAAGTTCTACCGGATATAATTCCAATGTTGACATCAGGCATGTTGGCAAGTCTCTCCAATACTCGTTTGGTCTCCTCTGACATGACAGCTAGATCAGGATGGCTCGTGAGGGGGGTCAGTGTACCATCGTAATCTAGAATCAAACTCAATTTACAATTGCCGTCAACGTAGTTGTTCAAGTAGAGATCAAAGTCATCCAGAGTAAGTTGCAATGTTTTGGCAGAGAGGGGATCACTGTCATCATCATTGTCAAGAGCTCCCATGGAAGATAAGAAGGAATTCATCCAGTGATTCACATCAAGTTGTTGCTCACGATGTCTGAGCTGTGACATTCTGAGTTCTCTTTCATCCCGAGGCATACATAGCGCGCGATGCAGAACATTAGCTGCAGCATCAATCTCATAGGGGTTGACCAGTAGAGCTTCATGCATCATACCACCAGCACCTGCGAATGGTGATAGAATCAATACACCAGGCTCTCTGATCTGACAAGCAACATATTCCTTAGCCACCAGATTCATTCCATCTCTCAGGGGTGTCACCAGGGCAATGGCACTATCTCTATACAGAGCTGCTAGTTCTTCTTGTCCGATGCAACCAAAGATGTAGCGAATAGGGGACCAGTTGGGTTTTGAGAAGCGGCCATTGATTCTGCCCACAAGTTGGTCCATTTCATCTTTCAAAGCTTTGTACTCTAGAACGTCTGTCCGACTAGGAACGGAAATTTGCAGGAATGTGACTTTTTCTACATACTCGGGATGCTTTTCCAGAAGTCTCTCGAAAGCTTTTATCCTGTGAACCAAACCCTTGGTGTAGTCCAATCTGTCAACGCCTAGAATAACTTTGAGATTTTCGTCTTTCAAATTTTCTGGAGCATTCTCCGCCAGTTGCACAAATCGCTCGAAGGGGATTCCGATGGGTAGAGCTTTGACATGGACTGTGCGTCCTGCCAGCTCCACCAGCATGTTGTTCCTGTCCACACGACTTCCGAGTCTTCTACAGCAACAGTCGATGAAGTTCAAGCAATAATCCTCGATGTGAAAACCGACGAAGTCGTAGGCTAGGAACAAAATAAAACGATTAATTTAGAAAAACATCTAAGTAAGGTCGGTTTCAGCGGATATTATTGTAAAAAAGAAGGACAAGCCATATTGAGTCCGTGATAAATTTTACCAGAGAAAAATACCTCACTAATTAATACGTCGAAGTAACGTCTTTTTCAATTCACTTACCGAGAATGCCTTGTAAAATCTGATCATCCCAAGGGAAGAGACGCATGATGTCCCAAGAGCCCTACCTACACTAGATATACGTCCTATACCCGGCATTCAGACTCAGAACGTCTGACAAACCCAGATTAGCGTATTTGGCAGAAAAGCATCAGACTGTGATTTCTCAAACGATCTGAGTGTGAGTGATAGACACTATGTAATATATGTGAATGGCTAAACTTTGTCTGCATTATCCTCAGCAAAACGCTTTTTTGGACTTATTCCGCTCTACCTCTTAAGAGTCTTGAAGTAGAAACACACTACTATCACGTCACGAGAGCTCATGGGGAGTCAGAAAGATGTAGTTTTCCCATAGGTAATATTGTAGGTAATTTCGTTCATGATATATTAGTCTGTTTCTGCCTTTAGCCATTCTTGTATGACCAGAAATCTTATCGCCCACACCACTGTTCTCACACCTGTGTTATGTTTCCTTATCACCACTCACATTTTCCAGGACATTCCGAGTCCGAATGATAAAACAACGTAAACAAACACAACATCAACGGAGCTTCCTCCGGTGAAAACCACAACACGTTTTTCTTGAACGCACGTTATCTTATTGCGTCGGGAAATGATCTGTGGACATTAGGGCTTGACTGGTAATTGTACCTACCTATATCAAATGTACCTCTCGTCATAATCTCCTATATGTCAATATGTAGGTATGTATGGAACTATGTACTCATGTACACGTATGTGCACAAGTATGTAAATATACCTGTCTTAAGTAATTATCAACTTATCTCAGTCGATATCTAAGTTTAAATCTAGAGAGGAGAGGCACATAAGAAAATTTTCCAGAGAATAATGTCTCAGTCAGTGATCAAGTTACAGATTGATTGTCACATGTACACGTATGTAACAAGTAAGTATGTAAATATACCTGTCTTAAGTAATTATCAACTTATCTCAGTCGATATATAAGTTTAAATCTAGAGAGGAGAGGCACATAAGAAAATTTTCCAGAGAATAATGTCTCAGTCAGTGATCAAGTTACAGATTGATTGTCGATGCAAACTTTTGCAATAGCAACAACAACAACAACAACATGCTTGATATACGTACCTACATATATGTTTGTAATTAATATTTTAGATTTTTGAGAGCTAATATTCATTGATTTTTCCTTATTATAGCTACGGGCTATGAGCCTTCGAGGTAATTTATTGAATTATTGAATGAATTTTCACACGAAAAGGAAATTTTAGGTTGTACCCATCTAAAAATGTGTATTAAATTCTTTCCATATTCTGGTGACAGAGATCTCTAAGATTTCAATTTTTTGTGGGAAGAATCTATTCGGAAAAATCTTTTTCCTTGATTTCTAACAGAGCAAGCAATGACCATTTCCTATTACATATATCTCTTTTGGCTTTTGGACCTAAGTTACTAGTAAATAAGCAAAACATTTCGTAGGTTCTAACCCAATGAAAAGTTGGGTTGGATCGATTTCAACCCAAGTTTTTGGAGGATTTAAGTTTAGAATTTAAAAGAATCTTAAAACTTCATTGTCCGGAATTCCTAATTATTTTTAAGTAGAAAAAAATCACTAGCTTACCATTTCCATACGGGTTGGAGTATTTGTTATGCAAACTGACCGTGGACAATTTTCTAGTTGCCATGCTGTTTGACTCAGGATCACAGTTGGACTGATTTTGTACGCACGGCATGATGACAAGTAAAACACCTCCTTATCACTCGCAATCAAAGATAAACCTCTTATCAGATAAGGAAATATCAACACAAAATAAAGAGCAAATTAGCTGATATTGATAAATCGGTAGGTAGGGTCAGTGTGCGTACCTAGGGACAGAAATTAAACTTTTATTTTTCTTTTTTTTTATAGTCCCGAATTTCCTTGTCCTTTTTAATCGAGAAGTAAATATATACTGTTTTCCATTCATCTAGCGTGAAAATTATGTTCCTATACCGCTGACCACGGCAGCGCTGAGTGGAAAAATTCTATCAGCTCAAACTGGACATGGGAAGGTCATGAAGGTTCCCAATATTTTACATTTGAGGTACATAGTACATAGGTAGGTACGTATACCTATGTACCTACAGGTATTTAAATAGGTACCTATAGTTGTTTAAATAATTCATATCTATTTTCTATTGTTATGAACTTCCACATAGTTCCCGCCCGATCGGGCATAACTTGATAAATAGGTTTTATCAAACTTTTATGATGCCTATTTTACACTCAATAATTCACTCAACAGAATCAGTGCTCTCGGGAAATTGAGCTAAGGAAACCGAGATCTCTTGGCTTCATATCCGAAGTCCACCGTGCTAACCACTAAATTAAGGTTGGTTCAGTCTCCTGATCTGAGTACCATCTAAAAAGTCCAAGTACGTATATGTACCTACACTAGGTACATCGTATACCCGGCATTCAGACTCAGAACGTCCGACAGACCCACAGATCAGCGTATATGGCAGAAAAGCATCAGACTGTGATTTCTGAAACGATCTGAGTGTGAATGGTGGACACTATGTAATGTATGTGAATGGGTAAACTTTGTCTGCATTATCCTCAAAACGCTTTTTACTTTCCTTATCCTATAGGAAGGAAAATAATGTAAGTAATCGGGTCAAATTTCGATGGTCAATTTTTAGTGCCAAAACACGTTTTGAGGTCCCTAGAGCCTAAATCCAAAGTTTCAGCCATTGGTCTGTGTGTGTGTCTGTCTGTAAACAAGATATCTCGGGAACGGTACGAGCTAGATAGAGACTTAAAATTTGGTATGCAACTGTCAAATGTGACAGAGCTAGAGACTTGAAATTTTGGTATGTAGTTTACAAATGTGACAAGGATGCAACTCAAAACGTTTGGTTGAGATAGGTGCTGCGGTTGGCGGCATTTTACCGCTTTTTGGCGGTTTTCAGCTATACCGACTAAACGGTTAGAGATATTGTAAATGTTTGGCTATAAGAACAAGAACACCCAAAATAAGCGTCATTGAATAGGATGAGGAAAGTCGTGTGATGTTCACACCAGATTTTTTTTTTTACTTATTCTGCTCTACCTCTTAAGAGTCTTGAAGTAGAAACACACTACCATCACGTCACGTGAGCTCATGGGGAGTCAGAAAGATGTAGTTTTCCCATAGGTAATATTGTAGGTAATTTCGTTCATTGTATTAGTGTGTTTCTGCCTTTAGCAATTCTTGTACGATCAGAAATCTTATCGCCCACACCACTGTTCTCACACCTGTGTTATGTTTCCTTATCACCACTCACTTTTTCCAGGACATTCCGAGTCCGAATGATAAAACAACGTAAACAAACACACCATCAACGGAGCTTCCTCCGGTGAAAACCACAACACGTTTTTATTGAACGCACGTTATCTTATTGCGTCGGGAAATGATCTGTGGACATTAGGGCTTGACTGGTAATTGTACCTACCTATATCAAATGTACACAAGGATAAGAAAACAAATTTGGATGAAGTTCAGAATTATTTCTGACACACATAAAAAAAGCCCACCTAAAGGCTTAAGTGTAGGGATCAAAGGCCCCATAGGTGTGCTGAACTTCATTAACTTACTCTGCTATGGAAAAATACTTGTAGTGATACCTATTATTTTTGGGATTTGAAGCCGAAATACTGGAACGCAATCTTATAACTTATTACTTATTACCCACCTGTCTGATAGTGGTTGCAGCAACCAGCAACTGGTAGTCATGAATCCATACAACAGGCACCACGTTGGTTTTGCCTGCTGCGTCCAAATCCTTGATGACATTCCTGAGAGCGTTCAACGTACAGTTGGCGAATTCCTCGTTCACTTTGCAATAGGTCTGAGGAAAAAGATAGTTTATGATTGATAGAATTCAAGGTAGGTACTTTAGAGATAGGTATTAGCTCAATATCATCCCTACAACAATACTTTGTTGGTGTTGGATAGTGGCCATCATTATGGCAGGGATTTTCTTCGCCAAATAAGGTTCGTTCTCGGGACGGGTGGCTTTCCCATATCCTGTATAATCCTGTCATCACCCTCTCTTTGATAAAACCAACTTTGGGTTTAGAGTTCCCCCTATGAAACGGGAGAAAAAAAATCGATAATTCAGAAAATTATGTTTCTTATAGGTCGCGTCCTGATGATATATTGAGATGTCCAGCATCCTTGAAACATCACCGTTACCTATCTCCAAAGTAACTCCATTCATTTTAAGATGACTTACCTTCCAAGTTTCTGCGTTGAACACAGCTCTGTCAGGCATGGAGTGGAACAAAGGCCAGAAAGTGCCATTGCAGCAACCGTTGTAGTACGCTTCGAACTCATCTTTGTCAACATGAACTGGTATCACCTGTGGAGATGAAACTGGAAGTTAGGAACCTAAAAGTTTTTCGGAAATTATTTAACAATTTTATTTTTTTATTTAACAATTTTATTTTTAGTGATCTTGCTCCATATAGGTATTTTGACGAATCTACTTGAGTACCTTCTTTGTCTTGAAGTTGTGCGTATTCTTCTCGCAATTTTCGAATACTATTGAAGACATGCGTTATTGCTTGTAGGTACATATTCTTCTCATTTCTTCATCGCTATTAGATTTTTCTGAGAGAACCCTCCAACGTACGTCAACATCCATTATTAGTTGATTACTGATCAAAAGCCACGCTTCTTCAAGCTACTTGTTGAGCTTTGTTGACATTAACTTACCTGACTACTGGTCAATCCGGATGTAGGAGCTTGGTCATTTGGATCCGCCTCTGGTATCACCTCATCTGGTGCCAAATCATATAGACCGGACCATCCAATCCAGATACCCTTACAGTCAATCACTATAGCCATAGTATGGAATAGTGTAAAAGTGGCATTTTGCCGTAAAAAGGGCGGTTTGAAGTGGATATTATACCGCGGTTTAAATACTATTCCTAGGTAGGATTAAACATAAAAGAAATGTTTATGTTGAACGAAAAGGTCGCTTTGTATGTTGACGTAGGTCGATCTTAGGTCCCATTTCCATTATCCGTTCAGATCATGCTCCAGTCACGGGACCTTCGACGAACAATCAAATATTTTACAGGCGATCAGACCGTCTGAAAGGGCGCGGTCTCATAGACCCAGGTCAGTCTGACAGACCCTAGGTTTGCGAGGCCCCAGTCTGTCAGACGGTCTGAGAGTGAGTGGTGGACATAAGTCTTCTTACTGTGTCTGATAAAGAAAAATGGATACATGGAACCTATTCTTGTATTTCTTGTTTATCGTTGTAATTTGTATTTTGTATCATACCTAGTTGTGGTTAGTAGCTTAATAAATTTGCATGTTGAGCAAGTGTTGTATTTATTGTAAAATTAAACAAGTGCAATATGATTGTAAATAATACAACTGAGTGTTGTTGTTTTTTTATCTTACCTTTTTGGGCCCTTTTGGGGCCGTTCTGTGAATGAGTTCAGCAGGTAATTGGTAGAGATAGGTCGGAATAAGTGATGAAATAAGAAACTCTGTTATAGCATATCATATCTATTCAGTTAGCAAATGACAAGAGTGACAAGAAATCTACGTGATTAGTAAGAAAATCCTATTGAAGACAAATATCCTATGGCCTGGTGGGATAATGTTCGCTCTCGGAACGGCTGGCTTTCTCCTATCCTGTCTTCCTTCTCTCTTCGATTTCGGGACGATAAGACCCTAGCAGCTACAGTTCCCTCTGTCAAACCTCTTTTTTTTTTAGTTTTCCGAAAGAAAAATACAAATAATTAGGTATACTGACCTATTTTTTCTGACCAGAGAACCATCTGCTAGTCTCTGCAGGACGAATGGTAGACGGTTGGAGACCACTAATAACCAACTATGTAACTCACCTCTCTTATAGTGACCAGTGAGGAAGAGTAAGTATGTACCTACCTATTATTTCGAGTTTTGAGTAAAACAACTTTATAGGGTTTTTCATTTTCATTGAATAGTAATTCAGGACTTTAATTCTCGTAGGCATCTACTTATCGAATCAAATCAACGAGAAAATATAAACGTCATTAATATTTTCACTTGCAAAATATTTGCACCTGCATCAATACTATCAATAGCCTGCCGGTTATTGCACGTAGAAGATGACGAAAGAACATAATACCTACCTAATAAATATAAGAGAGGTGTCATAGCTATTATTCGATGAATATACATATGTAGTCACCTAACACTTCCTGTTGTCGTGTTGTCTGCTGATTTTTTCATGAAAATGTTCACGTTTATGATTATTCAATAGTAATTTTCTTCACTTTTACTATTAGGATATTATAGGAACCTAGGAATATTCGAGTTATTTGTCACTCTACGAATACCTGACTCCGATTACTTGTTTGTGTCTAGTTAGCTCGTGCATGACTCTACTCTAGAGAACCAGAACTGATGGGTTTGATTTCCGGATCAGACGTTTTCAAATTAACTTACTCCAGCACTCTTTATGTCGCTCTCTTGTTCTTATTATTTTGCCTGAAAAGCTAAAAGGGTACATCAGGTACACGTTCATGTCTTTTGATGAACTGTTTAACACATCGAAATGTCTGTACCTACCCCAACATCGAAAAAAGAATTAGGGTAGGATATGAAAAAGCCAGCCGTCCGCCCTCGAAGATAACTAAGCTATATTGTTTTCTGGCCGCTAATATTCACCACACACACTCCCAGGTCATTAGGTAGGGACTTAGGGACGGATCTTCCATTCCGGCCATTTCGAACCCAGCTGACATCGATGTTTTCTCTAATCCTCATAACACTACATTCCAGGCTAACCGCACAACCACACCTCTACCAGACAGCGCCGAAGACTCCAGCACAGAGCCCCCCGACTTCTCAACGTCAACCACCGAAGAGACCACCCTCGAAACCGAGCCCTTCTTTCTTCTAGAAATGTCCGAATAATACGTAGGTACATTTTTATTTAATAAACTTACATCTAGCAAGGTACGAACCGTTGAAACATTCAATAATCAAAATAAATAAGAAAACGTCCATGACACAAAACAATTTGTTCGACAATGCTACTCGATTTCAAATCATCTGATAAGACATGTAGGTACCTACTTATCAAATGAACAGGGTAACTGTAGTACTTATCAAATATCAACTAAAGAGGGTAATCCATTTAATCCTAAAAGTACGAAATATTTACAAAATCTCAGGTAAAATAAGTGTGAGTGGTACAAAGAATGAAACAGAAAGACAGTATAGAAATAGCTAAGGTAGGTGCAGGCATGGAAAAGAGGGAAATGTGAAATGTTTATCAAAATGTAAAATGGCTTTTAGTCAAAACAATGAATACGAGCCTGTGTAGTGGGTACCTACTACACTCATACCCTATTATCTGATTTCTGAAGTAGATGACACATAGGGCGGACTCTATTTGCTCAAAAAGAAGAAAAAAATGGGAGCAATTGGAGTGTGTTCGACACATCATGTTTTATTTGTGTCCTTTGATCCTTTGTACCTATACGAAATATTTACAAAATCTCAGGTAAAATAAGTGTGAGTGGTACAAAGAATGAAACAGAAAGACAGTATAGAAAATAGTTAAGGTAGGTGCAGGCATGGAAAAGAGGGAAATGTGAAATGTTTATCAAAATGTAAAATGGCTTTTAGTCAAAACAATGAATACGAGCAAAAGTAGGCACATAAATCACATAATTGTTATAAGGAGATGAGTAGGTATCTTCATGTCAGATTCACTCCGGATTTCGATCCTTAATTGTTTGACTTTTGTCAGAGTTATGAACGGACCATTCTTGATAGTACAACATGAAACATCCGCGTTACATGTGTTCATATAGGAATGATGATACCGCTCTACAGTGTAGAGTCTTGTTTACGAAGAAGCAACAGTCAGATTGGATTTCCTGTTCGGAATTAACTTCCTAATACTTTGATCATCCTGGTCCTCCTCGAAACTCATTTGAGAATGGATGGAATCTTTGGCTTAAGGAGATGAGTATGTCAGATTCACTCCGGATTTCGATCCTTAATTGTTTGACTTTTGTCAGAGTTATGAACAGACCATTCTTGATAGTACCACATGAAACATCCGCGTTACATGTGTTCATATAGGAATGATGATACCGCTCTACAGTCTAGAGTCTTGTTTACGAAGAAGCAACAGTCAGATTCGATTTCCTGTTCGGAATTAACTTCCTAATACTTTGATCATCCTGGTCCTCCTCGAAACTCATTTGAGAATGGATGGAATCTTTGGCTTGATTTGCTAACTATAGCACAATGGATCCATTCTAGAGCATTTCAGTTTCCAAAAGAGAACCGATTCCAAAAGTTTTCCGAAGCCAGCCTAGTTAGCTTAGTTGGTAGTGCGTCTGCCTTGTAAGCGCTAGGCCGCGGGTTCGACTTCGCCAAAAAAGGTTCGTTCTCGGGACGGATGGCTTTCCCATATCCTGTATAATCCTGTCATCACCCTCTCTTTGATAAAACCAACTTTGGGTTTAGAGTTCCCCCTTTAGGGTGGCTTTCCCATATCCTGTATAATGCTGTCATCACCCTCTCTTTGATAAAACCAACTTTGGGTTTAGAGCTTTAGAGATGATATATTGAGATGTCCAGCATCCTTGAAACATCACCGTTATCTCCAAAGTAACTCCATTCATTTTGAGATGACTTACTTTCCAAGTTTCTGCGTTGAACACAGCTCTGTCGGGCATGGAGTGGAACAAAGGCCAGAAGGTGCCATTGCAGCAACCGTTGTAGTACGCTTCGAACTCATCTTTGTCAACATGAACTGGTATCACCTGCGGAGATGAAACTGGAAGTTAGGAACCTGAAAGTTTTTCGGAAATTATTTGACAATTTTATTTTTTAGGAGTGATCTTGCTCCATATAGATAGGTATTTTGACGAATCTACTTGAAGTACCTTCTTTGTCTTGAAGTTCTGCGTATTCTTCTCGCAATTTTTGAATACTATTGAAGACATGCGTTATTGCTTGTTCCTATTCTTCTCATTTCTTCATCGCTATTAGATTTTTCTGAGAGAACCCTCCAACGTACGTCAACATCCATAATTAGTTGATTACTGATCAAAAGCCACGCTTCTTCAAGCTACTTGTTGAGCTTTGTTGACATTAACTTACCTGACTACTGGTCAATCCGGATGTAGGAGCTTGGTCATTTGGATCCGCCTCTGGTATCACCTCATCTGGTGCCAAATCATATAGACCGGACCATCCAATCCAGATACCCTTACAGTCAATCACTACTGGTGCCACGGCTGTCACTAACCCTCCGGCACTGAAAATGAAAATGATTTGCTAACTATAGCACAATGGATCCATTTCAGTTTCCAAAAGAGAACCGATTCCGCTACCAAAAGTTTTCCGAAGCCAGCCTAGTTAGCTTAGTTGGTAGTGCGTCTGCCTTGTAAGCGCTAGGCCGCGGGTTCGATTCCCGCCCATCTTATCAGATAAGGAAATATCAACACAAAGTAAATAGCAAATTAGCTGATATTGATAAATCGGTAATTGATAAATAATCGATTTTTTTTCCTCCTGAAAATTTCTAGAATGGTCAGTTGACATTACCCCGAGGGTAAACAAACATAACTGACCGTTGACCACTGGAAATAACCAGACAGGGACCTGTACCCTGTCTTATAGTTGGTACTTCTTCGGTACTTGAGGCCATGTAGATAGTTGGACTAGGATAGAAGGGTGTCCATTCCAAGAAAATCCTTTGATCTTATATCCTCTTTATATGGGTGCGATGTCGATTGACTTCGGTCGACTGTGGTGTAGACGCAGCTTAAAAATTACTCTGTGATCATTCGTGTCCAAAACGAGATGGGCAAAGTCCCCTGGTGTGGCATGTTTGTCATGATGGTGCTTTTAGATTACAGTCCATTGTCACAAATATCGTTCCCAATTAAGTCACCTAGATAAATTTTACGACTTGACTGATTGGACTCGAACCACCAATCGCCATATCTGAAGGCCAACGAGGTAACCATGGCATTTTTTTTAAGTGATTTGTCTATGTTCCTAACTACCTATCTACCTACCTAGGTTTTTCCCCTCAACTTGTTGAGCTTTGGCTAGCCACTACTAGCCAGCATGTAAGCCAGTGTGATAGGAATTGACTTTATTTATTGTTTTGATCTTAGAACGGCTGGCTTTCTCCTATCCTGTCTTCCTTCTCTCTTCGATTTCGGGACGATAAGACCATAGCAGTTACAGTTCCCTCTGTCAAACCTCTAAAAAAGTGATTTGTCTTTGTTCCTAAGTACCTATCTACCTACCTAGGTTTTTCTCCTCAACTTGTTGAGCTTTGGCTAGCCACTACTAGCCAGCATGTAAGCCAGTGTGATAGGAATTGACTTTATTTATTGTTTTGATCTTGCAATGTCAAAACTCTTATCTCGTGCGAATCATCAGGCCAGCACGTGATGGAAGATCCCTCCCTACATCTACCTAATGACCCGGGAATTCTTTTTAGTGAATAAGCTGCCACTAAGCAATATAGTGGGTTCGATTCCTTCCCGGGGCTGATTTTATTCAAAACCGAAAAAGGTTAGTTTTTGGAAAGACTGACTTTCTCCTATCCTGTCATTTTTCTCGCTTCAATTTTGGGACCATAAGACTTTGGCAGTTACCTACAGCCTACTACAGTTCCCTTTGTCAAACCCCTAATAATAATAATAATAAAAAACAAACAAATTTCTCTAATAAGTTGAAAATTTCCCTAATCATTTCTGACAACATGAGGCAAAAAAAAATTGCCAGACCTTGAGACCTGGCGGGTCATGTTTGACCTTGACATAAAATTTGCACCATATCTCCCCCCCCCCCCCCAAACATTTTAACACATTGACAGCCACGGGGTGAATCTGTGCGAGACACCGTTGAATACTTTTATAGTGTGGGTCGCATGTATGCGAGACGGTTCTAACTTAAAATGTGTGTCTCGCATATTTGCAACCCTCTACTGTGTATTTCAAATGGTATTCTGGAAGCCTGGCTACCTAGGCATTCTGAAGTCCTGCAATGAACAATAGGAAGAACATTACTATAAAATAACCTTATGTACCTAGGGACAGTCATCACGTCATCACTTAATTCCCCATTTAAATACACCAGAAATACCTTATTGACGTCCCATAAGAACTAGAAAGTCTAGAAACCCCTAGCTCCCTAGCATAAAACAGCAACCCGAAGACCCAAATTTAATGTTATCTCTATGTTTTTTCTTTCATCCACTGATTAGGTATTTCTCGTTATAATAGGGTATTTTCCTCTAATTTTCCCTAAGTTTAGCCCCACCATTCAGTTTCGAAATAATTATGTCCCTCATAATTATGTATAAAGTACCTAACATTGGTTCTCAAACAAAAACTAAGAAGTGACGTCCCATAAGAACTAGAAAGTTTAGAAACCCCTAGCTCCCTAGCATTAAACAGCTACCCGAAGACCCAAATTTAATGTTATCTCCATGTTTTTTCTTTCATCCACTGATTAGGTATTTCTCGTTATAATAGGGTATTTTCCTCTAATTTTCCCTAAGTTTAGCCCCACCTTTCTTTGTGACTCGACCTCTAATGAAATTTTGTAACAGGATCCAAATTTGAAGGTTCCGTACCTCGGACTACCGCATAAGCATCCCATTATGTATCACCTAAAGCTAGGGATTAACTATATTTATTAGTTTCGTAATCAACAACCCAAAAGGGAAACCTCCTTAAATATTCCATCATTAATCCCGAGGTTAGACCTAAAGCGCAAATAATAGGTAACAAGTAACAAGTAACAACCCATGTTCATAATTCAATATCGGAATATTCGGCCCGAAAGATTTTTTCAAATACAAATTTTTCATCTTTTTCATTTCCAAAAATATGCTCCACGCACAGCAAGAATGTATAAAAAAAATGTTTGTGTTATTCATAACAATATGGAGATGTTTCATCGAAATTTTGAACGCGTTCCAAGAGGCAATTTCTGAGTCAAACCCCCCATTTAGGCAGGTATCTGTATCGATTCGTATATTTTAGATATTTATGCTAGTATGGCATTTCAAATGGTCCAGAAAGGGGTACTTCTTGCGTATTTAGAAAGGTTTGTATTACGTCACAACATAGCTATTGAATACCTTTATAAGTCTGTGTGAACTTGAACTAAATATGAATTTCATCTTTCAATGCGAATGTCTTACTTGTTTATTGTTCGCTATTAGATTTTAAGTACATAGGTACCTATTTCTTATTTGATTGCCCACTATTGGACTGTTTCTATGTATATCAGTAACATGTTCATTACCTATACATTTGTGTGAATTTTCATTCATACATACGAGTATTTTGATGATGTACATTTAGATTGATTAGGTACATACCTATAGGCTGAGACGCCTATTACTAATGGGACGAAGGTCACTAGTCCCCCAATACAAAGGTCGAGAAATAAAGAAGCCATGTGATATTAGTACTTATCATATAAAAGTTCATTTTATTTTATATATAATATAAATAAATAATGGAAAGATGGACCGATATAAAAAAGATACCTACCTATACCTATGTCTTAAATTTAAATAAATAAATGTCCTAATAATAAATTCATGTTTTAATTTACCGTTTGAGACGTATGTATAATCAGAATTCCCGAAAACAACCTTAACTTTATGAAAGCCTTAGATGTAATATAAGGCTGGGGCGATGTCTATATACAAAAACATTGAAGGATGGTGCGCAATGTAGCTTTGAAAGAACCAAAGCAAAAGAGAAAAGTTGAATGCTTAGAAACATTTGCGGTGAACGATTCCAGGGCCGGACTCGTCGTATTCTTGTTTGCTGATCCACATCTGTTGGAAGGTAGACAGAGAAGCCAAGATGGAACCTCCAATCCACACGGAGTACTTTCTCTCAGGGGGAGCAATGATCTTGATCTTGATGGTAGAGGGAGCCAGGGCAGTGATTTCCTTTTGCATTCTGTCGGCAATACCGGGGTACATGGTGGTACCTCCAGACAGGACAGTGTTGGCGTACAGGTCCTTTCTGATATCAACATCGCACTTCATGATGGAGTTGTACACGGTCTCGTGGATACCGCAAGATTCCATACCCAGGAAGGAAGGTTGGAACAGAGCTTCGGGACAACGGAATCTTTCGTTTCCGATGGTGATGACTTGACCGTCGGGAAGTTCGTAGGATTTCTCCAGAGAAGTGGAGGCAGCAGCGGTGGCCATTTCCTGTTCAAAGTCCAGGGCGACGTAGCACAGCTTCTCCTTGATGTCACGAACGATTTCACGCTCAGCGGTGGTGGTGAAAGAGTAACCTCTCTCGGTGAGGATCTTCATCAGGTAGTCGGTCAAGTCACGACCAGCCAGATCCAGACGGAGGATGGCGTGGGGAAGGGCGTAACCTGAAACAGAGAACAACAGCCTGGATTAGACATAACGTAACAAACGGAATTTTACCTACACATCTCAAACATTTTAAACCTCTCCCTTAGAAAAAATCCAATGTGCCTGTTGAAATCCACTACGAGATGAAAACTCCACAAAATTCAAAACACTTTTCCAGTTGTTGAAGACTTTTGAAAAAAATTCACTTGGTTAACTTTTTTCAAAATTTTCTAACTTTATTGAATTGTGTCACTTAAACCCACCTTGTTTGTAGTCCGCTAATCAACTCTAGCTCAGGGCTGGGTGGGTTCAATTTCCCCACCCGTTACGGATTTTATCCTGAACGGCCAAGGTTCGTTCTAGGAACAGCTTTTCTCCTATCTTGTCTTCGTTCTCTCTTCGCTTTCGGGACGATACAACCATGGCAGATACAGTTCCCTCTATCAAACCTCTAAAAAAATATATGTATATTTATTTGGACAGACTTCTTTGATTAATTGGACTGTAAGTAAAGTTCTAGATCAGGCACGGAGATTCAGTAGGTTTCAAGGACCCCTGAGTAAGGACTACCTATGTACCTACCTACCTATAAGTAATACATACATACCCAGTGTCTACTGATAACTTACTGATGAACGGCTAGGTAATAGTTTTCACTACGAAAAACAATGGAAGAAAAATCAATCAAAACATATAAACCTGCCTCGGTGGTGTAGTGGTCAAGGCGCTCGCCTGGTAAACAGGAGGGCGTGGGTTCAATCACAGCCGAGGTATGGAATTTTATCCTCAATATAATTTGAGAATTTGACCACAATAATAGTAGTAGCCTTATTGCTGGAGTAAAGGGACTTTTCAGTCCTATACGAGCAGTATAAATAAGCACTGTTATTATTATAAAACACGGGTACCTGATCAAGCTTTCTCATTAAAACACCTGTTTATTATTATTAATTTGAGAGTTCTAAGAAATTTAATGTCAAAACCATTATACATACGTAGATATTAGACCAATTCGTTAGAAACGGGGGTGTTTTCTCAAAAAAAAAAAAAAAAAAAAACTAAGTTGTGATTTTACTTTTGCAACAGCAACAACAACATGCTTGATATATACGTACCTATATGTTTGTAATTATTTTTTTAGATTTTTGAGAGCAAATATTCATTGATTTTCTTATTAGCTACGAGCTATGAGCCTTCGAGGTAATTTATTGAATTATTGAATGAATTTTCGCACGAAAAGGAAATTTTAGGTTGTACCCATCTAAAAATGTCTAGAAATTCTTTCCATATTCTGGTGACAGAGATCTTTAAGATTTCAATTTTTTGTGGGAAAAATCTATTCGGAAAAAAACTTTTTCCTTGATTTCTAACAGAGCAAGCAATGACCATTTCCTATTACATATATCTCTTTTGGCTTTTGGACCTAAGTTACTAGTAAATAAGCAAAACATTTCGTAGGTTCTAACCCAACGAAAAGTTGGGTTGGATCGATTTCAACCCAAGTTTTTGGAGGATCTAAGTTTAGAATTTAAATGAATCTTAAAAAAACTTCATGGTCTGAAATTCCTAATTATTTTCAAGTAGAAAAAAAAATCACTAGCTTACCATTTCCATACGGGTTGGAGTATTTGTTATGCAAACTGACCGTGGACAATTTTCTAGTTGCCATGCTGTTCTTAATAAGAAGGAAAATGTTTTCACTTGACTACAGAATTGATTGATACGAATAGGTCTATCTGAGGTATGTATTTAGGTACCTACTCGATGTGCAATATTTTTACTATTTAGGTATTGGTGGCAAAAAAATAGGAAACAGATCACTGATCGCGAGCTCACAAGTCACATTGAAAAAAAATGGAACAAAACTACTGAAATTAAGTACTTGGGAAATTAAATAACTTACAGTTACCTAATGAAATTAAGTAGGTACCTCCCTTACTAATTGGGATCATTCGAACAAATCCACTTCAATAATTTTTGGATTGTCGTTTGAAGTGTTGAAATTTTGCTCATTTCTCTCTCAATATTTGCTGAATCGATTAGTAGGTATCTGCCTAATAACTAATAACAAAAATAAAGCCAGCCTAGTTAGCTTACTTGTTGAGCTTTGTTGACATTAACTTACCTGACTACTGGTCAATCCGGATGTAGGAGCTTGGTCATTTGGATCCGCCTCTGGTATGATTCGGACCGAACATAACGGCGTCTAACGGAACTGAACCTAACAGAATGGAGTTTAACATAATGGGTCCTAACGTAACGGAGTCTAACAAAACGGAATATAAAGTAACAGAACCTAAGGAAATAACGGAGGAACCACTCTCAGACACCCAAACGTTCCTCATACAATAAAACCCTCACGACATGAAACGGAGTAAATTATTATGTCCTGCTAGTTTCGAAATAATTATGTCCCTCATAATTATGTATAAAGTACCTAACATTGGTTCTCAAACAAAAACTAAGTGACGTCCCATAAGAACTAGAAAGTCTAGAAACCCCTAGCTCCCTAGCATAAAACAGCAACCCGAAGACCCAAATTTAATGTTATCTCTATGTTTTTTCTTTCATCCACTGATTAGGTATTTCTCGTTATAATAGGGTATTTTCCTCTAATTTTCCCTAAGTTTAGCCCCACCATTCTTTGTGACTCGACCTCTAATGAAATTTTGTAACAGGATCCAAATTTGAAGGCTCCGTACCTCGGATTACTGCATAAACATCCCATTATGTATCACCTAAAGCTAGGGATTAACTACCTATACTTATTGGTTTCGTCATCAACAACCCAAAAAGGAAACCTCCTTAAATAATCCATCATTAATCCTGAGGTTAGACCTAAAGCGCAAATAATAGGTAACAAGTAACAACCCATGTTCATAGTTCAATATCGGGAATATTCGGCCCGAAAGATTTTTTCAAAAACGAATTTTTCATCTTTTTCATTTCCAAAAATATGCTCCACGCACAGCAAGAATGTATAAAAAATGTTTGTGTTATTCATAACAATATGGAGATGTTTCATCGAAATTTTGAACGCGTTCCAAGAGGCAATTTCTGAGTCAAACCCCGCTATGAAGCAATCCGAAAGGAGGGTTCCCGAAATAGACGCCGGAGAATATGCCCTAAAATAGACTCGTTGGGCACACGCTTGCCCTTTTATGGACTTGAGAGTGCGTGCAGGCCTGGGGGGCCGCGCCATATGTGTTTCAGAGCCCCAGGAGAAGATGTGAGGGGATATTTTGGGACTGAAACGAAAACAATCTAGTCCCCACGGTATAGGAAACGAAATTTTTGAGCACACATGGTGTTTGTGTGCTCAGGACCATTTTGTCTTTTTAAATAGTTTATTAAGAGGTTTCTAAGTTTCTATGAATGGGTAATTGTAAGATTGTTTTTAAAGAGAGATTGTGGGTAATTGTTTCTAAGTGCCTCTTCAGTATGATTAGGTATTTCCATATTTCAATAATCTTTGCTCTATTAAAGTAGCTACTCAATTGTAAAAAGTGCACCCCGAACTCCAAGCACAGAGCCGAAAAAACTTCGAACGCTCAGGGAATCGAACCCCGGACCTACGGAGTGCAAGAATAGTGTGATACCCACTCAGCCTCGGAGGAATGCTATATTTCCTATAATTTTGAGCTTCCCTATATAAAAAGTTCAATAGAGTTCATTAGAGTTCTAGAACCCAGTCACAATCGAGTGAGCTTCCGGCACCCTAGTTTTTTTTTTTTTAGTGTAGTAGGTACCTATTTTAAACATTCTAAATAACAATTAAGGTTGGGTGTAAAATATTCATTAAACAAACGTGGCAAACGTTCCATAAAGAGGTGTCAGTTGGAATGGAGAGAAAAAAATTGTGTCAAACCATGAAGACTCGTGACTTTAGTGAGATGTAAGACAGCTCCACACGCTCATTTTTTTCCCTCTGTCACAAATCTGAAACAAGTTTTAAGCAAAGTTAGACCTGGTTGTTATCCAAATGGGTGAAAATCGTGTGTTGCACAGTGTTGCTGGCTTTTCCAGGCCATACCAAGGTGGGTGAGGTTAATGTGAGGAGGCGGATGGAACCCCCGTCACTAAGAAAACCTTAACTTCTCAAAAAAAAAAAAAAAAAAAAAAAAAAAAAAGCAATGTTTTTTTTAAAGTGTAAAATATTCATCAAACAAACGTTCCATAAAGAGGTGTCAGTTGGAATGGAGAGAAAAAATTGTGTCAAACCATGAAGACTCGTGACTTTAGTGAGATGTAAGACAGCTCCACACGCTCATTTTTTCCCCCCGTCACAAATCTGAAACAAGTTAAGCAAAGTTAGACCTGGTTGTTATCCAGATGGGTGAAAATCGTGTGTTGCTGGCTTTTCCAGGCCATACCAAGGTGGGTGAGGTTAATGTGAGGAGGCGGATGGAATCCTCGTCACTAAGAAAACCTTAACTTCTAAAAAAAAAAAGATACAATGTCTTGTTCATAATTACATGCTTTATGGTATGTACCTACTGTAGAACTATAAGCTGGTGGGTACTTCAGCTGCGTAAGTAGAATTCCTTTAAATTTAAACTCGATGGTATACGGCCCAGTTCGCGTCAGTCCCAAAAATAGACATTTCGGGCGATAGTAACGTATGTGATGGGCTTAATAGCGGGCCAGAGTTCAGCCTGACAGCCCTAAATCCGACAGTGTGTATCTGACTTGAATTTGGTTCGGCCTCACAGAAATATACCTATCCGACGCGACATATGGAGTGGGCTTGAACCGCTTGAATTAGTCCGGTCTCACAGACCAAAGAGGACGTTAGAACGACGAGATCTTCAAACAACGGCCGGCCGAAAACTAGGACGTTAAATGGTCCAGAGTTCAAGATAACGACCGGCCGTAAATTGAACGTTTTAACGTCGAACTTATCGAGTTCGAAACCAAAAGCGACTTTTACACAAAACATCACCAAGGAAGGGTATATTTTGTCCTTACGTCTTGATGTCTAGGGCGAGGCTAGAGGCTTTTTTTTACCTTGTTTATATTGGCCAGAATGAGACTGAAATTCTAAAAAGGGACCCGACTTTATTTGCATGGATCAGAGGTTAATCAATGCCTAAAAGGCATTTTCTACCAAATTAAACCCCTTTATCATTATATCCGTTTGGGAAAAGAAGTTTACATGAAACGCATATCTAGCAGGAATTTACAAACGAGGTTACCCCATACTTTTGGTCTATAGATTTGAGAGCCATTGATAGCGTCTAATGGAGTTGAAACTCGTTCGTCCATAGACCCAGTCCGTGTTTCTTCTGGTCATTTAAATTGTTGTACCTTTTGAGACCTGGCCTGTTGTTGATTTATCCTACTCTTGGATTTGATAGTTGTGTAAAAACTTGAGAAAGATCCTCTTTTACAAGTACCCCATAAATTTGAAATTTCCTCCATCTTTCTATTCAGTTACAGGAGCTTACTGTTGATCAATCTGTTTCGTTTCAGTATAAGCTGCCAAAGTCTATGGAATATCTCTTCCATACTCACACAACCAAGAAAATGAGGAAACAATGTCGGAACCTCAGAAGAACGTACATATTCTTTACAGAAAAAGTCTGCGAGTCTGCAAGAAGTTGTTGATTTCGTTCCAGATGGTTTTGAAGTTCGTTTCTGGGAGCCGCATAAAGGTCTGGATACACATAAACTGCATCAAGCCCGCGCCGACAAACGGCCGAGTTTTGTCCATACTAGGACGAATGATGTCCGTCCCGACATGTTCAAATGCCTTGTCTTTCTTTCTCGTCAAAGGCCAGCCACTCACTATCAGGTAGACCTGACAGGTACACCTGATCAGGTCCGCCTGTCAGGTCTACCTTATAGTGAGTGGGTGTCCCAATACTTTGTCAGCGCGGACCCGGTGTGTTTATGGGTGTTCCAACCCCAACCATAAATCATGTCTGCCTACTATTCTTTCATTGAGATATATTTCCTATGTTTTCCCAACTTGACACCACTATCTTGTTCTTGGTCAGCCTCTCTATCTCGATTGTTTTCCGGTTTAGACGATTTTTCAGTTCAATTCTTCAATTTCTTCAGCGTTCTTCATTCGTTTTCTTTTCTTCCGAAGGCTTCTTCTTCTTCTTCTTCTTCTTCTTCTTCTTCTTCTTCTTCTTCTTCTTCTTCTTAATGTTCCTCTTCTATCGCAGGTTGGAAATCTCTAATGGAGGTTGGTCTTTTCCTACTGGAAAAATACGCCTAAATTGCTGATGAGCAATTTTTCAGGGTATCTTCTTTTATCAAGAAGTTACATCCACTGACGGGAAATTCCGTATTTTCGCACCAACCAACAATTTAACAAGAATTTAACTTTAACGGTACAATCTCCAGATCTTGTATGAGACGTAAAATCTCTTTAGAGCCTGGATTTAGGTAGATTTGAAAAATAAAAAGGGCGATCTAAACAAAGTTGGCGATACCAAATTATGAGTTTTGCTCGTTAATGTTTGATCCCTTGTATGGGTCAAAATAAGAATTTGGTAAGGTATGCCCCTGTGTATACATATAAAGACTTTTCAGTCTCATCCTGGAACTTTGTATTATAAACAAGGTAAAACCCTTTTCATTTACGTGAATTGATTTAGATCTAATTCTATGGTCACTTTTGGACAATTTAGGTCTTAGTTAAATAAAGATTGTAACTTGGTGGAATGCCGATAGTTTTCAGAACTTGAAAAATCAGGATTGTTTATTTTAAAGCGCCAAAAGTGACTGTAAAATTAGGTCCTAAATTGGTCTCTAGACTTTTCTTCGCATTGCCATGAAGTGTCGAAGATAGCTAATAAATGCACTTTTTGATAGATTTCTAATAGGTATATAGGTGTACCTAGATTTCTAATAGGTATATAGGTGTACCTATTTGTTAAAATTAGCTTGATTTCTAATGGTTTATGAAAATTATCATGATTTCTAATAGCTCTTATTGGTAAAAATTGGCTGGTAGGTAGGTAAAATAAAAATTTTATTTCTTGACAATCAAACTGTTGTTTTACGGTTTTTGATCAGCACATTCTTTTAGAAAATCTAATCGGTACTTGAAAATCTCAAAATTTAGTTTATTTTTTTCCCCCAATTTATCCTAATTTCCCACTTTAATTTATTTTATCCCAATTTATGAATGTTTTTTTTTATGATTAGTAGAAGATTACCAATTACCAATACTTGGGACCGTGTTTGTTTCAGCACGTAATCGTACCATTCAATAACTATTCACTTTGAAGCATGTACTTTGAATTTTTCCAATAGAAAGACCGCTCAAACACGAAATTTTGTTGTAGGTAACTTGAAATGTACTTAAAAATCAATTTTGAAACTATAAATCCAAGTAGACTTTGAATTTAACGCAATCAGACGGCACCGTAGGTATTTGGTGGCTGAAATCGGGAAATTTGAAAACAGAGGACCGGGTAAGTCCAGTTGGAGATTTGGATCACTAGAGGTTCAGGAAAGAAAGAAATTTTATCAAAATCTTTTTTAAATTTATCAGAGGCATCAGAGCTAAGATCTTTAATTAAAAAGTTCTAATTTCTTCAACAAAACTTTTTCTAATCTCCATCTATCGAACTAGGTAAGTAGGTAATCCATTTGAATATCCAAGGTAAAACTTGATGGCTTCAAAACACAATCGGTTTTCGACACTTCAATGCAAGAAAAGTAAAAAGGTTAAAAACCAATTTCCAAAAATTCACAAAACGAAAGAAAAAGTAAAAAATTGGACTATTCTAAAAAACTTGAAAAAATTCACTGGCTAAAAATTCTGTAGAAAAATCCAATGTGCCTGTTGAAATCCACTAACACGAAATGAAAACTCCACAATTCAAAACACTTTTCCAGCTGTTGAAGACTTTTGAAAAAAAATTCACTTGGTTCACTTTTTCAAAATTTTCTAACTTTATTGAATTGTGTCACTTAAACCCACCTTGTTTGTAGTCCGCTAATCAACTCTAGCTCAGGGCTGGGGAAAATTTCAAAGAGCTGTGACGTCAGATTTCACGTCAAAATGCGCACAAACAAACGAAGTGGGAGTCATGAGTTATGACGTCATCGCCTACGGGAGCGTATGCCATGACGTCAAAGTTCACGATTTACCGGTATTTTTTAAATCGATTTATCTCGGGATCTAGAAGTCGTAGAAGAAAAAGAACCCGTTGGTTCTCATTTTTCCTGCTCTATGACTTTGAAACATCACCCAAGTAAGCGCAACTGATCTATTGTACAGTATTGAACTTTTTTGTTTCTCCTACATATATTATGCGGAAATTTCATTTTGTTCCATATTCCTACGTAGGAATTCAACCGTGAACTTTCATCTCATATCCAGGGGTTAGGAAATGCCGAGGCGTTTCTGTTATCACTCGGGGTTCAAGGAATAATAATATGATTTTACTATTCGCTATTTCGTACGAAGTACCTACCAGTCATATCAATCAATGCCCAGTTACCTACTTATTAGAGGTCTCAGATTCTCCCTTTTTTGAGTCGAGGCGAGAGCTTTGCGGAAAAAAATGAAATAATAATGTAATTTAGAGGATGTAAAGAAAAATACTCACAAAGACATTATTTGCAGGCAAGGTAAAAAAAGGTAGGCACACCTAACTTGCAAAATGTAAATCTTAATGCTAACTCTGCCTGATTGGGCAAAGTAGAAAGAATTTCCAGCATATATGCTCGTCGCAAATGTCGTTCCCCGCTCAAACTACGCTAAATTTCATGACTTGATTTGGACTCGAACCACCATCCTCTAGATCCATAGTCCACCCATATACCTAGGTGTGTAGACTGTGTAGTGGGTACCTACGCTCATACCCTATTATCTGATTTCTGAAGTAGATGACACATAGGGGGGACTCCATTTGCTCAAAAAGAAGAAAAAAATGGGAGCAATTGGAGTGTGTTCGACACATCATGTTTTATTTGTGTCCTTTGATCCTTTGTACCTACTTCTTTGAGGAGTCAATATGGCATGGCCGATATTAGACGTAGATTGAATCAATGAATATGACAGCAAACATTTGCTCACGACAGCCTGACGTCTTCTGTTTGATTTTGATTTCATAGAAAAAAAAATCAAAAATCAACCTTTGATCGCTTTTTGTATGAAAACACTCCTTCGCCTTTCTCGTGTCACTTATACAATTGATAACAATGATATGGCATATCAATATTTATATTATCAATATAGGTACATGCGCAAATACATAGGTAGGTATACCCTCAATGGGACCACTGACCTCTTTACATAGTGCGTAAATGATACCTAAGTTCAGGACAAGGCCAGTCCAGTCACTCTGCACTATCAGCTAGACCTGACAGATGTGGAGTAAAAGGTCCGCCTGTCAGGTCTACCTGATAGTGTGTTACACCCTAAGGGCCTGAAGGAAACTTTCTAGGTTCTGTCGTTCCTAGAATAGGTAGGTACACTGACCACGGATATAGGTACATACGTAAGTACATAGGTAGGTATATCCTCAATGGGACCACTGACCCCTTTACATAGTGCGTAAATGATACCTAAGTTCAGGACAAGGCCAGTCCAGTCACTCTGCACTATCAGCTAGACCTGACAGATGTGGAGTAAAAGGTCCGCCTGTCAGGTCTACCTGATAGTGTGTTACACCCTAAGGGCCTGAAGGAAACTTTCTAGGTTCTGTCGTTCCTAGAATAGGTAGGTACACTGACCACGGCAGCACTGAGTGGAAAAATTCTATCAGCTCAAACTGGACATCGGAAGGTCATGAAAGTTCCCAATATTTTACCTTTGAAGTACATACTACATAGGTAGGTACGTATACCTATGTACCTACAGGTATTTAAATAGGTACCTATAGTTGTTTAAATAATTCATTTCTGTTTTCTATTGGTATGAACTTCCACATAGTTCCCGCCCGATCGGGCATAACTTGATAACTAAGTTTTATCAAACTTTTATGATGCCTATTTTACACTCAATAATTCACTCAACAGAAGCAAGGCCTTAGCTCTCGGGAAATTGAGCTAAGGAAACCAAGATCTCTTGGCTTCAGATCCGAAGTTCACCGTGCTAACCACTATTAAATTAAGGTTGGTTCAGTCTCCTGATCTGAGTACCATCTAAAAAGTCCAAGTACGTAAAGGGTAAGTGTACCATTTATTGGCCCACCTGTACCATACGCCACATAAGTCTGAACTGGACGAACTTTTCCAAGATCCAATTTCATCAAAAAAATAACTTTTAATACAGTGAAAAATAATATGGGGGAAAAAAATCAGGCAGGTATACGGAATAAGATCTATGGGAACTTGAGAACATTTACCTACCTTTTTTCTTTTAATTTTCACTTTTTACTTTCCTTTCTTTCAACAAATCTATGCGGATACCAGGCAAAACGACAGATAAGCGAACATTGGACAAGATTTAACTAAACAGAATAAGTGGCGAGGAACTTATTTTCGACTGAAAAGATCTCGCCCAGAATGAGATCAACACACTTCGCATGAGACTAATGAAAAAAGCGGCCGAAACCTTGCAGGAAGCCTTTGAAATGAGGACAATATAATGGAAAATTGTACTTGTTGAGTTATTGTGTGAAATGAAAGTTTAACCAGTGTGGTGTACAATGTGGTTCTTTCTGTTAAGGTGCCAGTCTGTAAACTTTTCTGCTAGACTACGTGAGTTCACGTGACGTGATAGTAGGGTGTTTTCTATCTTTAGTCTAGCGAGGATAGGCCACGCACATTCCGGCGGTCTGTTTGTACGTAAACGCATGACCGGCAAAAGTCCACTGCTGGAATAAAGGGTTGAAGATATACCTACTTAAAAAAAAAAAAAAAAAGAGAGAGAGAGGGGTTTCTTTGAGGAGTCAATATGGCCGATATTAGACGTAGATTGAATCAATGAATATGACAGCAAACATTTGCTCACGACAGCCTGACGTCTTCTGTTTGATTTTGATGTCCTCGATGTGAAAACCGACGAAGTCGTAGGCTAGAACAAAATAAAACGATTAATTTAGAAAAACATCTAAGGAAGGTCGGTTTCAGCGGATATTTTTGCCAAAAGAAGGACAAGCCATATTGAGTCCGTGATAAATTTTACCAGAGAAAAATACCTCACTAATTAATACATCGAAGTAACGTCTTTTTCAATTCACTTACCGAGAATGCCTTGTAAAATCTGATCATCCCAAGGGAAGAGACGCATGATGTCCCAAGAAGGGAATGGAATGTGTAGGAAGAAGCCCAGTTTACATCTCAGATTTTCCTCTTCACATTTCTGCAGGGATAAGAAAACAAATTTGGATGAAGTTCAGAATTGTTTCTGATACACACAAAAAAGTCCACCTAAAGGCTTAAGTGTAGGGACCAAAGGCCCCATAGGTGTGCTGAACTTCATGAACTTACTCTGCTATGGAAAAATACTTGTAGTGATACCTACTAGGTAGTGCTTGCTGGAACTTGGCCTAGCGCACTACCGTTCGCTCAGATTATTTTTGGGATTTGAAGCCGAAATACTGGAACGCAGTCTCATAACTTATTACTTTATTACCCACCTGTCTGATAGTGGTTGCAGCAACCAGCAACTGGTAGTCATGAATCCATACAACAGGCACCACGTTGGTTTTGCCTGGTTTTCCGAAAGAAAAAAACAAATAATTAGGTATACTGACCTATTTTTTCTGACCAGAGAACCATCTGCTAGTCTCTGCAGGACGAATGGTAGACGGTTGGAGACCACAATGAGGGGGGCGTTGATGTCTGGCCTCCTGGGCATAATGGAGGCTGTGTACTCGGTGACTGAAACACAAGAAGAATAAGTTGTGATTTGTAGTTTATTTGTATTGGACCGGTTGGGCCATCAGTGGTACATCAATGGCATGAGGGAAGAATTCTGTTTCATACCTATAGTCTCTTCAGAAAAGGTCTTTAGTGGGAAACAGAATGGAAAAATGAGGTGGTGTATGTGTGTTAAATAATTACAAAATTTCAACAAAGAAGTTCAGGGTGTCTACCAGACTGGAAAACCGGGAAAACCGGGAAAAGTCAGGGAATTTCATGGAGACTGGAAAAGTCAGGGAAAAGTCAAACTGAAACACAAGAAGAATAAGTTGTGATTTGTAGTTTATTTGTGTTGGACCGGTTGGGCCATCAGTGGTACATCAATGGCATGAGGGAAGAATTCTGTTTCATATAGTCTCTTCAGAAAAGGTCCTAGGGGGGAAATAATTAGTCCTCATTTTTCCTGCTCTATGACTTTGAAACACCACCCAAGTAAGCGCAACTGATCTATTGTACAGTATTGAACTTTTTTGTTTCTCCTACATAGATTATGCGGAAATTTCATTTTGTTCCATATTCCTACGTAGGAATTCAACCGTGAACTTTCGTCTCATATCCAAGGGTTAGGAAATGCCGAGGCGTTTCTGTTATCACTCGGGGTTCAAGGAATATGATTTTACTATTTTATATTTCGTACGAAGTACCTACCAGTCATTATCAATCAATACCCAGTTACCTACTTATTAGAGGTCTCAGATTCTCCCTTTTTTTGAGACGAGGCGAGAGCTTTGCGGAAAAAAATGAAATAATGATGTAATTTAGAGGATGTAAAGAAAAATACTCACAAAGACATTATTTTGCAGGCAAGGTAAAAAAGGTAGGTACACCTAACTTGCAAAATGTAAATCTTAATGCTAACTCTGCCTGATTGGGCAAAGTAGAAAGATTTTTCAGCATAAATGCTCGTCGCAAATGTCGTTCCCCGCTCAAACTACGCTAAATTTCATGACTTGACTTAGACTCGAACCACCATAGTCCATCCAAATACCTACTCGTAATACCTAGGTGTGTAGACTGTCAGTGGCGTAGCGTGTATGTATGGCGTGTATGGCGGCCATACAACTCAAAAGTTCGCTCTAATGCCCATAAATATTAATGGCATGTACTGTGATGGGACTTGGTAGACCTGTGCATGAGCCCTACACGCCCTACACTTGAATTTAGGATAATACAACTTGGAATAGAACATAGAACCTTCAAGACCCAAAACTAGCGGCGATAACATGCTGAATGCATCAGTTCTCGATATATCACTGAAGAAAAGTAATGTTGCCCGTGGCGTGGTTATTATCCTGATGGATGACAATTCTGCGGCCAGTGGCGATAACATGCTGAATGCACCACTTAGTCCAGTTACAAATATGTACGTCAATGAGGTTAAGCAATATTGCCCATGTTTAATACTTGGATGGGTGATCAATATTTTTTATCATCTAGTTAATCCCGTGCTGCTGGCTTTTAATGAATGACCCCACTCTTGTTAAGTGCGGTGAATGTGAGGAGGCGAGTAGCTTGTCTCCTAATGGAGGGTAAAATCTCCGTCACGAAAGACCTTAGCAATTAGAAATGGAGGAATTGGGGAAAATATTATTAATAAAAGGTCGATTCCTACGTAAAAAAAGTTGTGAAAAATCCAAATCTGAGGTCAAAACTCCGAAAAAGTAACTTTAAAAGGTCGAAAATTCAATTTTTAATTGCCGTTGTAACCTTATGTACCTAGGGACAGTAATCACTTAATTCCCCATTTAAATACACCAGAAATACCTTATGTACCTAGGGACAGTCTCCAGGTACATCACGTAAGTTCTCATTTAAATCACCAGAAATAACCTGATGTACCAAGGGACAGCCCCGAGGTACACTATACAGTCTTGTCCTTAGGTACATTAGCACCAGTTGATTTTGAAATTTAACAATAACTTCTACAAAAATTGAGCTATGAAATTGATTCCAATAGAGAAACAACTTACCCCGTCTTAGGGTCCTCCTACAATAGGCAGAACTTAACTAATCTTTAAAAATATGGTCAAAATGTAAAAAAAACTTTGGTCACATTTTTTTACTTTGAGGCACTGAAAATTTCGAAATGAAATAATTTTACAAATTGACAAGATAAACAATAACAAACGACAGTGTTGCTGCGCGTGATTTTTCTGCGTACTCAGTTCTTTCCCCGAGTTTCTAGAGGGCAGAACCTGCTTGAAATTGACTTTGTCCCTAGGTACAACCGTCCCTAGGTACGCACATTGACCCTAATTGATAAATAATGGATTTTTTTTTTTTTTCCTAAAAATTTCTAGAATGGCCAGTTGACATTACCCCGAGGGTAAACAAATATAACTGACCGTTGACCACTGGAAATAACCAGACAAGGACCTGTACCCTGTCTTATAGTTGGTACTTCTTCGGTACTTGAGGCCATGTAGAGAGTTGGACTAGGATAGTAAGAAGGGTGTCCATTCCAAGAAAATCATTTGATCTTATGTCCTCTTTATATGGGTGCGATGTCGATGTCGATTGACTTCGGTCGACTGTGGTGTAGACGCAGCTTAAAAATTACTCTGTAATCATTCGTGTCCAAAACGAGATGGGCAAAGTCCGCTGGTGTGGCATGTTTGTCATGATAGTGCTTTTAGATTACAGTCGATTGTCACAAATATCGTTCCCAACTAAGTCACCTAGATAAATTTTACGACTTGACTGATTGGACTCGAACCACCAATCGC
Source organism: Diaphorina citri (assembly GCF_000475195.1). NCBI lineage: Eukaryota > Metazoa > Arthropoda > Insecta > Hemiptera > Psyllidae > Diaphorina > Diaphorina citri. Next base: position 93,322 of record NW_007377651.1, read on the forward strand.
CATATCTGAAGGCCAACGAGGTAACCATGGCACTAAACTACTGAGGTTGGTCATTTGTTCAATAAGTATGCTTAAATAGGCCATCTCCTTAGACCTGGCCCAGTTTTCGCCTTATCAAGGGTTACCTATTACCTATGTATGTATAATATCCATTGTATATTGAAGAGGAAGAGGAGTAGGCTATAGGGAATGGGGGGGAGAAGTAAAGAGGCAATTGATTATGAAGAGGATATAGAAAATATGTACCAAGTACCTATGTAGGTACGTACAAGGTACCTATTTAACTACCTAGGCAGGTTTGTAGGTACCAGGTACCTATAATTATTATCAGTAACTTGAGTGTAAACAAATTACCATGCCTTGATCACATGTTTAGTGCCTACTGAGGTTTGATAGCACGCGATCGATTGAACAAATCGATGCTAAATAGGTACAGGACTGCAGGTATATAAATGTAGGTACATTATAGGTACATAATGTTGGGTGCCTACAACGGACTGTATATATACACATAGGTATACACATACACAGCTAAATAAAAAATATACGAGTATTTACCTACCTACTTAAATAAATGTACCATAAGCGTGATGATTTAATTATCAAATTTAATTATGTTTTACTGTGGAAATTTTCAATTTCTAAACTTCGAATGGAAGTTTAATTAGCTTGTGAAAATCAGCTAAATGCAGGGTACTGTATCTACCTATGTAGAATACTATATTAGGATCTATGTATAGGTGCCTGGATAGGTAAATCTCGGGTAAGTAGTACCTAGGTATCTATCGGTGTCTCCAATAAGCTACGATTCGAGTATCATTTTCCTCTGAAAATTTATAGAGAGAGAGAGAGATTTTCACTCCATTTCGTACTTTAATTAATTTGGAAAGAATAAGAAGAATAAGGATATCGATGTTCACTTAGCCTTTCCATTTAGACACAATTGTGCATGAAAATTGTGCCACCCAAAAAAGACTAGGAAGAATTAAGCAGTCTGCAAATAAATAAATAGGTAACAAAAAAATAACTCAATTAAGTGAGGGAAAAAAAAAAATCAGGCAGGATAAATGGGATAAGAATAAAATCTGATGGGAACTTGGGAACATTTATTTACCTTTTTTCACTTTTATTTTCAACAAACTATGCGATTGTCAAGCGAAGATTGACAAGTAAGAGAACATTGGACAAGATAACTAAACAGAAGTGGTGAGGAACTTATTTTCGACTGAAAAGATCTCGCCCAGAATGAGATCAACACTTCGCATGAGACTAATGAAAAAAGCGGCCGAAACCTTGCAGGAAGCCTTTGAAATGAGGACAATATAATGGAAATTGTACTTGTTAAGTTATTGTGTATATATGAAATGAAAATTTAACCAGTGTGGTGTAGAATGTGGTTCTTTCTGTTGAGGTGCCAGTCCACACTGTAAACTTTTCTGCTAGACTACGTGAGCTCACGTGACGTGATAGTAGGGTGTTTTCTATCTTTGGTCTAGCGAGGATACGCCACGCACGTTCCGGCGGTCTGTTTGTAGGTTTGTACGTAAGTATGTACGTAGGTATAGTAGAAGTGTAGAACTAGTAGAAGGTACCTACTAATTTAAGAAATTTATTAAATAAGGATTAAGGGAATTTTAAGGGATTCTTAGATATACAATTAAATTAAAAACTTACTACTCATCCGAGGTCCTCTTGATATTAGCGCCATTTTTGTAGAACTGTTATCCACCTATCCGCCACAAATTGGGTACAACTTTCTTACAGGTGGGGTAGTAGGTATCGTCCTTTTTCAATCCGTTGTTAAACACGCAATGTGGTAATTACTGCGTATTTAGAAAGGTAGGTTGGTATGTACCTTGTATTATTACGTCACAACATAGCTATTGAATATAGCTACCTTTATAAGTCTGTGTGAACTTGAACTAAATATGAATTTCATCTTTCAACGTAATTAGGTACCTATTTCTTATTTGATTACCCACTGTTGGACTGTTTCTATGTATATCAGTAACACTAACATGTTCATTACCTATACATTTGTGTGAATTTTCATTCATACATACGAGCATTTGATGATGTACATTTAGATTGATTAGGTACATACCTATAGGCTGAGGCACCTATTACTAATGGGACGAAGGTCACTAGTCCCCCAATACAAAGGTCGAGAAATAAAGAAGCCATGTGATATTAGTAAAAAAAAAATGAGGGATTTCTGGGATTTTTTTGGGGCTTTGTCTGGGATTTTTTGTGGTAGTCCCGTAAGAACACTGACGTAAGCGCATGACCGGCAAAAGTCCACTGCTGGAATAAAGGGACTTTTCAGTATCTACTCTTTGAGTTGAAGATATACCTACTTTAAAAAAAAAAAAAAAAAAAAAAAAAAAGGGTTTGATCCGTTGTTAAACACGCAATCAATTCGGTTCAAATAAATTGCGTTAAAATCACGAAACGTAGGTAGGTCGTAGACTTCCAAATTTTTCTATATTCTTAGTGAAAATTATTATTATTTTTTTTAATTCTTCAAGATTTTTTTTTTTATCCGGCAATTATGTTGATGAAATGAAACTTTTCGGGAGATCTAAAGTTTGGAACTTTCTATTGGTGATCCACTATGGAGTTTGGAGTGACGAAAAAGTTAGACTAACGGTTGTTCTGGGAAATCAAAAGCTGCGTTATCAGAGAAGTCGGCCAATACAGAGTTCAATTTGCCTATAGTCCAAGTCATGAAAGAAGTCAGTCTGGGGGATAATACCCTTGCCAAATTCCATTTCATCAGACAAGCCTACTCAGCTTGTAGGGTAGAGCGGTAGAGCGTCTGCTTTGTAATCGTTAGATCGCAGGTTTGATTTCCGGAAGATCCCTCCCTAGCAAATGACCCGCGAATGTTTTGGTGAACAGTGGCCACTAAACAACCAATACAGAGTTCAATTTGCCTATAGTCCAAGTCATGAAAGAAGTCAGTCCGGGGGAAAATACCCTTGCCAAATTCCATTTCATCAGACAAGCCTACTCAGCTTGTAGGGTAGAGCGGTAGAGCGTCTGCTTTCTAATCGTTAGATCGCAGGTTTGATTTCCGGAAGATCCCTCCCTAGCAAATGACCCGCGAATGTTTTGGTGAACAGTGGCCACTAAACAACAGCCAGCTTGGTCAGAAGACCGTCTGCCTTGCGCTAGACCGTGGGTTCAATCAGAAGAGAGAGAGAGAGATGAAGGGGGAGAATAGGAGGGAGAGAGAAAGAAAAGAGAGAGAGAGAAAGGGGATTTTAATTTTTTAGTGGATGTGCCAAAAGAACCATCACAATCACAAATTTCCATTTATGTACATTGATTTTGTGCTTGATTGGCGCTTGTCATTAAGTCCAAAATATTAGAGTATGTACAATGTACATAAGATACCTACCTAGGTAGGTATAGGTATACCTGCCTAAGTACCTAGATATTTTTCTACAGTAGGTAGATACCTGATACATACATATCTACTAATAGAGCCATTTGATTAGGAGATATGTACATAATATTTGACCCATTTAGGCAGGTATCTGTATCGATTCGTATATTTTAGATATTTATGCTAGTATGGCATTTCAAATGGTCCAGAATGTGGTCTTCAATAAGTATGCTTAAATAGGCCATCTCCTTAGACCTGGCCCAGTTTTCTCCTTATCAAGGGTTACCTATGTATGTATAATATACATTGTATATTGAAGTGGAAGAGGAGTAGGCTATAGAAAATGGAGGGGAGAAGTAAAGAGGCAATAGATCAGTTGCACTTACTTGGGTGATGTTTCAAAGTCATAGAGCAGGAAAAATGAGAACCAACGGATTTTTTTCCTTTTCTTCTACGACTTCTAGATACCGAGATAAATCGATTTAGAAAATACCGGTAAATCGTGAAGTTTGACGTCACGGCATACGCTCCCGTAGGCGATGACGTCATAATTCATGACTCCCGCTTCGTTTGTCAAGTTTGACCATGCCTCGAGATGAACTAGCGGGATTCCGGAGCGAAGCGACGGAATTCAGCTAGTATAGGATATTTCCTCCCCAAAAAATGTAACAAAATGAGATCCCTGTTTCGTAAAGTTAAATCAATAATTAAAATTAGTGAAGGATCCACATTTCATTAGTGAAGGATCCACAGCCTTCCTACGTGAAATCTGACGTCACAACTCTTTGAACTCTTTAATTAGAACGGCAATTAAAAATTGAATTTTCGAGCTTTTAAAGTTACTTTTTCGGAGTTTTGACCCTCGGATTTGGATTTTTCACAACTTTTTACGTCGGAATCAACCTTTTATTAATAATATTTCCCAATTGCAACTCCTCCATTGATTATGAAGAGGATAGAAAATATGTACCAATTACCTATGTAGGCACAAGGTACCTATTTACCTACCTAGGCAGGTTTGTAGGTACAAGGTAGGTACCTATAATTATTATCAGTAACTTGAGTGTAAACAAAGTACCATGCCTTGATCACATGTTTAGTGCCTACTGAGGTTTGATAGCACGCGATCGATTGAACAAATCGATGCTAAATAGGTACAGGACTACAGGTATATAAATGTAGGTACATTATAGGTACATAATGTTGGGTGCCTACAACGGACTGTATATATACACATAGGTGACATAGGTATACACAGCTAAATATATACGAGTAGGTACCTATTTACCTGCCTACTTAAATATGTATCATAAGCGTGATGATTTAATTATCATTTTTTTTTTCTTTTTTTTTTAAGAGGTTTGACAGAGGGAACTGTAACTGCTATGGTCTTATCGTTCCGAAATCGAAGAGAGAAGGAAGACAGGATAGAAATAAGCACTGTTATTATTATAAAACACGGGTACTTAATCAAGCTTTCTCATTAAAACACCTGTTTATTAGGTATTATCAATTTGAGAGTTCTAAGAAATTTAATGTCAAAACCATTATACCTACATACGTAGATATTAGACCAATTCGTTTGAAACGGGGGTTTTCCTCGAAAAAAACTAAGTTGTGATTTTCTTAATTTCTTTTCTTTCTTAATAAGGAGGAAACGTATTTTCTTAATAAGAAGGAAAACGTTTTCACTTGACTACAGAATTGATTGATACGAATAGGTCTATCTGAGGTATGTTACCTAGGTAGGTACCTACTAGATGTGCAATATTTACTATTTAGGTAGGTATTGGTGGCAAAAAAATAGGAAACAGATCACTGATCGCGAGCTCACAAGTCACATTGAAAAACAAAAGTGGAACAAAACTACTGAAATTAAGTACTTGGGAAATGAAATAACTTACAGTTACCTAATGAAATTAAGTAGGTACCTCCCTTACTAATTGGGATCATTGGAACAAATCCACTTCAATAATTTTTGGATTGTCGTTTGAAGTGTTGAAATTTTGCTCATATCTCTCCAAATTTGGTCAATCGATTAGTAGGTATCTGCCTAATAACTAATAACAAAAATAATAGACCCTTGAGTGGAAGGCAACCACTAGGCGAGATTAAGGCCGGAGTCATTCTCTACTACCTAACCCTTAGAGATCTATTGCCTCTACTATTATGTGGTCAAATTATCAAATAAGAGATGATAATATTCCATGTCTCGTCTGGAATTGAACCCGCACCCTCCTGTTTACAAAGCGAGCTTCTTTACCACTACGCCACCGAAGCAGGTACTTATAAATAGTTTAATATTAAGTTTGAATGCCTGATACAATTAAAATCCTGACTTTTCCTGACCATTTCAGAAGGTTTCCTGATCCTGACGAATTCAGACTATTCCTGTGAGAACCAACCCCAGTGGTGCAGTTTTCAACGCGTTGGACTTTGGATCTGGAGGTTGGTGGTTCGAGTCCAAGTCAAGTCGTAAACTTTATCTAGGTGTAATAATCGGGGGAAAGATGGTTGTGACAAGCATTTAAATGTGCTTAACACAGTTAAAAATTCCTTTATTCCTGTGAGGAATATTAAGTCAGCACTGATGCCAGAATCCGCCAAATCCCTATCACTAAACAAACATGATCCAAGATCCTAACCTACAAGCCACTTGTTACTGATATCACAACCACTTCAGAACTCTAATAGCAGGTACCTACTTACCTAGGCTTGGTAGTTCGAACACCGTCAAATTTTACAAAGTTTATTTATTATTTATTTTATCTTTTGTGTAGGGAACCTTTGTCATTTCTGTTAAATTTAGGTCCAGTGATAGAAAAAATAAAAACTAACCAGAAGTAGGTATATATGTAGCTACTAGCTACTAAGTGATTTTTTTTTTTTGAAGCCTGGCGTCTGAGGAGTTTTTTAATTTTAGTTCCGAGAAATTATCTTGAAAAATAACATTTTTTTACCCATATAAACAAGACCGTTTGGCGTCAGGGGAAAATCAGACAAAAAGCCTTGGCGGTCAAAGTGTTAAACCTCTCCCTCGTGATCTGACCGTCAAAGAACTCTAGTGAACATTGCTAGCTATTCTCCCCATTTTAATCCTAACACAAAACTGTGGCTGGAGTTTTTCATAAGTATGAAGATATTATCTATATCTAAGGTTCAAAGAGTTCGTAAGTTTGTCGTTCGTCACTATGTACAATATTTTCCAAGTTTCTCACCTTCATAGATGGGGACGGTGTGGGAGACACCATCTCCGGAGTCAAGCACGATACCAGTGGTACGACCGGAAGCGTACAGGGAGAGCACAGCCTGGATGGCAACATACATGGCGGGGGTGTTGAAGGTTTCAAACATGATCTGGGTCATCTTTTCTCTGTTGGCCTTGGGGTTGAGGGGAGCTTCGGTCAGCAGGATGGGGTGCTCCTCAGGGGCAACACGGAGCTCATTGTAGAAGGTGTGATGCCAGATCTTTTCCATATCGTCCCAGTTGGTGATGATACCGTGCTCAATGGGGTATTTCAGGGTGAGGATACCTCTCTTGGATTGAGCCTCATCACCGACGTAGGAGTCTTTTTGACCCATACCCACCATGACACCCTGGGGAACAGAAAGAGGAACGTTAAGT
>NW_007377651.1:101520-136719 GCF_000475195.1 Diaphorina citri
AAAAAAAAAAAAAAAAAGATTTGCCAGACCTTGAGACCTGGCGGGTCATGTTTGACCTTGACATAAAATTTGCACCATATCTCCCTCCCCCCTAATCCACTAGCCTAAGGAGGGGGGAGGAGGGTAGGTATAAGGTATACCCATTTATCTATGTACCTACCTATATGTATGGGGCGGTAGATGTAGGTACCTCTATTCCTATGTATGTACCTATGTAGGGTATATCAGGTACATTATGGACCTAGGTACACAGTAACCCCCGGGACTACAATCTCAAGTATTCCTGACTTCTGAGAATGCTTGGAGACTGTTCGGGCATAGTGTTCGAGCATGATCAGGGGTTAACAAACACTTCAACATGTTTGTGAGATTGGGACGAGAGAGAGAGAGAGAGAGAGAGAACGGGAGGAAGAAAGAGAAAGATGGAGGGGGGAAAACAAAAGAGAGAGAGATGAAGGGGGAGAATTGACCTCGGAGAATGCTTGGAGAATGTTCGGGCATAGTGTTCGAGCATGATCAGGGGTTGACAAACACTTCAATATGTGAGATTGGGACGAGAGAGAGAGAGAGAGAGAGAGACAGAGTAAGAGGGGGAGAGAGAGAAAGAGGGGGGGAGAGAGAGAGAACGGGAGGAAGAAGTGAGAAAGAGAAAGATGGAGGGGGGAAACAGAAGAGAGAGAGAGAGAGATGAAGGGGGAGAATAGGAGAGAGAGAGGGAGAGAGAGAAAGGGGATTTTAATTTTTTAGTGGATGTGCCAAAAGAACCATCACAATCACAAAATGTCCATTTATGTACATTGATTTTGTGCTTGATTGGCGCTTGTCATTAGGTCCAAAATATTAGAGTATGTACTATGTACATAAGGCAGGTATACCTACCTAGGTAAGTAGGTATACCTGCCTAAGTACCTAGATATTTTTCAACAGTAGGTAGGTACCTGGTACATACATATCTACTAATAGAGCCATTTGATGAGGAGATATGTACATAATATTTGACCCCAGTGGCGTAGCGTGGTCTAAATTCAAGTGTAGGGCGTTGTAAGGCTCATGCACAGGTCTACCAAGTCCCATCACAGTACATGCCATGAAATTAGTGGAGATGTCAAAATCCCTTTAAACTTTTAATGGACGAATCCGTGATTTTATCACAGCATTAATAAGTGTCCCTTTAGTATGATTAGGTATTTCCATATTTCCATATTTTTTTTACACTGATAATGCTCTATTAAAGTAGCTACTCGTTAAATGCACCCCGAACTCCAAGCACAAAGCCGAAAAAACTTCGAACGCTCCGGGAATCGAACCCCGGACCTACGGAGTGCAAGAATAGTGTGATACCCACTCGGCCTCGGAGGAATGCTATATTTCCTATAATGTTGAGCTTCCCTATATAAAAAGTTCAATAAAGTTCATTAGAGTTCTAGAATCCAGTCACTCGATTGAGCTTCCGGCACCCTAGTTTTTTTTTTTTTTTTTTTTTTTTTGTGTAGTAAAAAAGGGGGAAGGACCAATGAAAAGCATGATAATAATTGAAATTTTGGATGCTTAAAACCTCGAGTTCTTATAGAGGTATCTGGTTTTTCATTTGTATCTATACCCATTCTATGAATGAAAGGTTTGAAATTTGACGGATTGAAGAATGGAATCTCTATCTAGTGATAATTTTGCCCGAAATTTATGCCCAACTGTTAATTTATTATTACATTACTGCAGATGACCCCAGAAGCTTTGAAACTATGAACATTTTATTTAATAACCCCAAAGTTTTTAAGAACAGAAACCAAATTTTAAAAGCTAGTTTTTCAAACCCTTTAGTTATTGAACTCCTGTAATTTCCTAAAATCACTCTCAGACCTATCTCTCCTCAACCCCATTTTTTTCCTTATTCCCAAGAGTTTAAGAGGGGCAGGGGTGATGGAACTCCTGCACTGAGGAAAAAACTAGGGTGCCGGCAGCCTAATCGGGTGACTGGGTTCCGGCATTCCAATATTGAACTCTATATCGGGAATCTCGACACTATAATATAGCATTCTAACAGCCTGAATCGGGGGAAGTAACCCAATAATAGAGTTCTTCCACCCTAAACTTGTGGCACCCTGTCACCATTTTTGTCTCAGTGTGTAATTTCCTAAAATCCCTCTAGGACCTACCCCTCCTCACCTCCTATTTCTACCCCAAGTTCCAACTTACCTGATGACGGGGTCTACCGACGATTGAGGGGAAGACAGCTCGGGGAGCGTCATCTACCCTGTCACCATTTTTGTCTCAGTGTGTAATTTCCTAAAATCCCTCTTAGACCTACCCCTCGTCACCTCCTATTTCTACCCCAAGTTCCAACTTACCTGATGACGGGGTCTACCGACGATTGAGGGGAAGACAGCTCGGGGAGCGTCATCTCCGGCGAATCCGGCCTTGCACATACCGGAACCATTGTCCACGACCAAAGCGGCTACATCATCGTCACACATTTTGATGGATTGGTTTGGTTAACTGAAAACAGACGGGAAAGAGGACGTTAGAACGACGAGATCTTCAAACAACGGCCGGCCGAAAACCAGGACGTTAAATGGTCCAGAGTTCAAGATAACGATCGGCCGTAAATTGAACGTTTTAACGTCGAGTTTGAAGCCAAAAGCGACTTTTACACAAAACATCACCAAGGAAGGGTATATTTTGTGCTTACGTCTTGATGTCTAGGGCGAAGCTAGAGGCTTTTTTCTACCTTGTTTATATTGGCCAGAATGAGACTGAAATTCTAAAAAGGGTCCCGACTATATTTGCGTGGATCAGAGGTTAATCAATGCCTAAGGCATTTTCTACCAAATTAAACCCCTTTATCATTATATCCGTTTGGGAAGAAGTTTACACGAAACGCATATCTAGCAGGAATTTACAAACGAGGTTACCCCATACTTTTGGTCTATAGATTTGAGAGCCATTGATAGCGCCTAACGGAGGTTGGTCTTTTCCTACTGAAAAAATACGCCTAAATTGCTGATGAGCAATTTTTCATCTTCTTTTATCAAGAGGTTACATCCACTGACGGGAAATTCCGTATTTTCGCACCAACCAACAATTTAACAAGAATTTAACTTTAACGGTACAATCTCCAGATCTTGTATGAGACGTAAAATCTCTTTAGAACCTGGATTTAGGTAGATTTGAAAAATAAAAAAAGGGCGATCTAAACAAAGTTGGCGATACCAAATTATGAGTTTTGCTCGTAAATGTTTGATGCCTTGTATGGATCAAAATAAGAATTTGGTAAGGTATGCCCCTCTGTATACATATAAAGACTTTTCAGTCTCATCCTGGAAATTATAAACAAGGTAAAACCCTTTTCATTTACGTGAATTGATTTAGATCTAATTCTATGGTCACTTTTGGACAATTTAAGTCTTAGTTAAATAAAGATTGTAACTTGGTAGAATGCCGATAGCTTTCAGAACTTGAAAAATCAGGATTGTTTATTTTAAAGCGCCAAAAGTGACTGTAAAATTAGGTCCTAAATTGGTCTCTAGACTTTTCTTCGTATTGCCATGAAGTGTCGAAGATAGCTAATAAATGCACTTTTTGATAGATTTCTCTAATAGGTATATTTATGAAATTTAGCTTGATTTCTAATGGGGTCTGTTTATGAAAATTATCTTGATTTCTAATAGCTCTTATTGGTAAAAATTAGCTGGTACGTAGGTAAAATGAAAATTTTATTTCTTGACAATCAAACTGTTGTTTTACGGTTTTTGATCAGCACATTCTTTTAGAAAATCTAATCGGTACTTGAAAATCTCAAAATTTAGTTTATTTTTCTCCCAATTTATCCCAATTTCCCACTTTAATTTATTTTATCCCAATTTATGAATGTTTTTTTTTATATGATTAGTAGAAGATTACCAATTACCAATACTTGGGACCGTGTTTGTTTCAGCACGTAATCGTACCATTCAATAACTATTCAATTTGAAGCATGTACTTTGAATTTTTCCAATAGAAAGAACCGCTCAAACACGAAATTTTGTTGTAGGTAACTTGAAATGTACTTAAAAATCAATTTTGAAACTATAAATCCAAGTAGACTTTGAATTTAAAGCAATCAGACGGCACTGTAGGTATTTGGTGGCTGAAATCGGAAATTTGAAAACAGAGGACCGGGTAAGTCCAATTAGAGAGTTAGATCACTAGAGGTTCAGGAAAGAAAGATATTTTATCAAAATCTTTTCAATTTATCAGAGGCATCAGAGCTAAGATCTTTAATTAAAAAGTTCTAATTTGTTCAACAAAACCTTTTCTAATCTCCATCTATCGAACTAGGTAAGTAGGTAATCCATTTGAATATCCAAGGTAAAACTTGATGGCTTCAAAACACAATCGGTTTTCGACACTTCAATGCAAGAAAAGTAAAAAGGTTAAAAACCAATTTCCAAAAATTCACAAAACGAAAGAAAAAGTAAAAAATTGGACTATTCTAAAAAACTTGAAAAAATTCACTGGCTAAAAATTCTGTAGAAAAATCCAATGTGCCTGTTGAAATCCACTAACACGAAATGAAAACTCCACAATTCAAAACACTTTTCCAGCTGTTGAAGACTTTTGAAAAAAAATTCACTTGGTTCACTTTTTCAAAATTTTCTAACTTTATTGAATTGTGTCACTTAAACCCACCTTGTTTGTAGTCCGCTAATCAACTCTAGCTCAGGGCTGGGATACGAATGAACGTTCCAAGGGACAAATCGTAGTTCTTATTGCTTCGACTTCCCAAGCATTCTCAGCCTTGTATGGGAATCACAGGGAGAGAGCGGCCGACTTGGGCGCATGCCCTCTCCGTTTTCGGGGCTCCAAATTCGGACCTAACATAACGGCATCTAACGGAACTGAACCTAAAAGAATGGAGCTTAACATAATGGGTCCTAACGTAACGGAGTCTAACAAAACGGAATATAAAGTAACAGATCCTAAGGAAATAACGGATGAGCCACTCTCAGACACCCAAACGTTCCTCATACAATAAAACCCTCACGACATGAAACGGAGTAAATTATTATGTCCTGCTAGGTTCGAAACGGGGCTCCATATATGGACGCATTCTGCCATAGAACGAATAATTTTTGTCTCCAAAAAGGCGAGAAATTTTGGAAGGCCATGGAGACTCCCTGGAATTTTCTGAACAGGTGCAAGGTGCAACGGCCCCTGCTGGAACTCTAGAGTTCTGGTAGCCATTGACTGAAAGTCTAGGCGGTTTTCGTGAGGATATAAAGCGATCAAAAAATGATGAATTTTGAAAACGTTTCTACTAATACTGTAGGTTTTCTGAAAGTTCTATTTGGTACCTATAGCATCGGGGGCTCCATATATGGACGCATTCTGCCATAGAACGAATAATTTTTGTCTCCAAAAAGGCGAGAAATTTTGGAAGGCCGCGGAGACTCCCTGGAATTTTCTGGACAGGTGCAAGGTGCAACGGCTCCTGCTGGAACTCTAGAGTTCTGGTAGTCATTGACTGAAAGTCTAGGCGGTTTTCGTGAGGAGATAAAGCGATCAAAAAATGATGAATTTTGAAAACGTTTCTACTAATACTGTAGGTTTTCTGAAAGTTCTATTTGGTACCTATAGCATCCCTACTGGACAGTTGATGTTTAGATCGATCTTCTATACCTTCTCTGATGAAGACCATTATGATTGGCATTACTACCTACAGTACCCGATATAAAAGAATTTATAAGAGTTTACTGAAATCAGAGGAAATGGCTTCATTCATTTAATCATGTTTAGCTTCAGAAAAGTCTACTGAGAAATTAGTGCAGATGTAGAAACCACTTTTAAACGGAATACCTACCTAGGTACCTAATTCTTTTTTGAGTCACTGAAATTAGTGGAGATGTCAGAATCACTTTTAATAGGTTGATGAACACCTTTTGAGTCACTGAAATTAGTGGAGATGTCAGCATCACTTTTAATAGGTTGATGAACACCTTTTGAGTCACTGAAATTAGTGGAGATGTCAGAATCACTTTTAATAGATGAACACCTTTTGAGTCACTCACTGAAATTATTCTAAGAGTTTACTGAAATCAGAGGAAATGGCTTCATTCATTCAATCATGTTTAGCTTCAGAAAAGTCTAATTAGTGGAGATGTAGAAATCACTTTTAAACGGAATACCTACCTACCTAATTCTTTTTTGAGTCACTGAAATTAGTGGGGATGTCAAAATCACTTTTAATAGATGCATACCTTTTGAGTCACTGAAATTAGTGGAGATGTCAGAATCACTTTGAATTAGATGAACACCTTTTGAGTCACTGAAATTAGTGGAGATGTCAGAATCACTTTTAATAGATGAACACCTTTTGAGTCACTGAAATTAGTGCATGTGTTTCAGAGCCCCAGGAGGAGATGAGGGGATATTTTGGGACTGAAACGAAAACAATCTAGTCCCCACGGTATAGGAAACGAAATTTTTGAGCACACATGTTGTTTGCTCAGGACCATTTTGTCTCTTTTAAATAGTTTATTAAGAGGTTTCTAAGTTTCTATGAATGGGTAATTGTAAGATTGTTTTTAAAGAGAGATTGTGGGTAATTGTTTTGTTTAGTGTTTTTAGAGAGGGATTGAATGCGGCTTGTAGGTTTACGTTAGGGTAGACGGATTTATTTTGGTGCCCATATTTTGACACACGGTAAATGAAGTGTCAATGAAAAGCATGATAATTGAAATTTTGAAAACCTCGAGTCCTTACAGAGGTATCAGGTTTTTCTTTTGTATCTACACCCATTCTATGAATGGAAGGTTTGAAATTTGACGGATTGAAGAATGGAATCTCTATCTATTCTAGTGATAGTTTTGCCCGAAATTTATGCCCAACTGTCAATTTATTATTACATTACTGCAGATGACCCCAGAAGCTTTGAAACTATGAAAATTATTTAATAACCCCAAAGTTTTTAAAAAAACAGACACCAAATTTTAAAAGCTAGTTTTTCAAACCCTTTAGTTATTGAACTCCTGTAATTTTCTAAAATCACTCTTAGACCTGTCTCTCCTCAACCCCAATTTTTTCCTTATTCCCAAGAGTTTAAGAGGGGCAGGGGTGATGGAACTCCTGCACTGAGGAAAAAACTAGGGTGCCGGCAGCCCAATCGGGTGACTGGGTTCCGGCATTCCAATATATGGTATGTATGTACCTACTGTAGAACTATAGGCTAATGGGTAGGTACCTACTTCAGCTGCGTAAGTAGAATTCCTTTAAATTTAAACTCGATGGTATAAGGCCCAGTTCGCGTCAGTCCTAAAAAATAGACATTTCGGGCGATAGTAACGTATGTGATGGGCTTAATAGCGGGCCAGAGTTCAGCCTGACAGCCCTAAATCCGACAGTGTGTATCTGACTTGAATTTGGTTCGGCCTCACAGAAATATACCTATCCGACGCGACATATGGAGTGGGCTTGAACCGCTTGAATTAGTCCGGCCTCACAGACCTTCATCCGGCGTATGCACGAGGCTTGCACCGCTTGACTTGGGCTGAAGTCTCACAGACCTTCATCCGGCGTGTGCACGAGGCTTGCACCGCTTGACTTGGGCTGAAGATTCCCCCCTCGGGCGCGGGGCGTTCAGAATACGCGGTCCCTTTATAGACACACCTCACAGACCTTCATCCGGCGTATGCACGAGGCTTGCACCGCTTGACTTGGGCTGAAGATTCCCCCCTCGGGCGCGGGGCGTTCAGAATACGCGGTCCCTTTATAGACACAACATGAAGTCTTGGCAGCCCTCAGCATTATTGCAGCGGAGGTAGTAAACGCGTTCATTGAATAGAATAGTTTCACTTTGCACACACTCAGAGTTGGATATTTTCGTATTCGTCAGAGACCAGCAAGTGTGTTTACATTTTCTTCGAGAATTCAGAGCAATTTGTTTTTTGGTGAATTGGGCGAAAGAGATCTGTTTTTGTGGTTGAATCTACTGGATTTTTTCTAGAAACGCTTGTAAAATTGAATTTTGAATAGCTGTATTTTCAAATAGAATTCAAATTCAGTTTGGGAGGATCTCCAGAGGAATTTGTGTTTTGGTGAATTGGGAATTGGGTGACAGAGATCTGTTTTTTGTAGAAATTCCTGAAAATTTCAGGATTGAATTGGAATTTGAGTGGTCTTTTTGTAGTTGAAATTCGTTCGTCACTCCATAGACCCAGTCCGTGTTTCTTCTGGTCATTTAAATTGTTGTACCTTTTGAGACCTGGCCTGGTTGTTGATTTATCCTACTCTTGGATTTGATAGTTGTGTGAAAACTTGAGAAAGATCCTCTTTTACAAGTACCCCATAAATTTGAAATTTCCTCCATCTTTCTATTCAGTTACAGGAGCTTACTGTTGATTCATCTGTTTCGTTTCAGTATAAGCCACCAAAGTCTATGGAATATCTCTTCCATACTCACACAACCAGAAAATCCTCAGAAGAACGTACATATTCTTTACAGAAAAAGTCTGCGAGTCTGCAAGAAGTTGTTGATTTCGTTCCGGATGGTTTTGAAGTTCGTTTCTGGGAGCCGCATAAAGGTCTGGATACACATAAACTGCACCAAGCCCGCGCCGACAAACGGCCGAGTTTTGTCCGTACTAGGACGAATGGTGTCCGTCCCGACATGTTCAAATGCCTTGTCTTTCTTTCTCGTCAAAGGCCAGCCACTCACTATCAGGTAGACCTGCATGACAGGTACACCTGATCAGGTCCGCCTGTCAGTTCTACCTTATAGTGATCGGCTGTCCCAATACTTTGTCAGCGCGGGCCCGGTGTGTTTATGGGTGTCCCAACCCCAACCATAAATCATGTCTGCCTACTATTCTTTCATTGAGATATATTTCCTATGTTTTCCCAACTTGACACCACTATCTTGTTCTTGGTCTGCCTCTCTATCTCGATTGTTTTCCGGTTTAGACGATATTTATTTTCAGTTCAATTCTTCAGCGTTCTTCATTCGTTTTCTTTTCTTCCTAAGGCTTCTTCTTCTTCTTCTTCTTCTTCTTCTTCTTCTTCTTCTTCTTCTTCTTCTTCTTCTTCTTCTTAATGTTCCTCTTCTATCGCAGGTTGGAAATCAACATGGCTATGTGATCGCGGATCCTAGCAGCTTTGAAAAGTTCCAGCTTTGTTGTACTGGTCTGATCTAAAACCTAAAAGCTTTTTGCTCTCAGCTCTATGCAGTTTGAATTCGATGCTTCTCTCTACTTGGTCGATGCGCTATGCCCTTCGCTCCACGCTGTTTTTAGCCTCACGCCTTTTGGTCATGTTGGTCTTCTAAGTATGTTTTGTGATCTGTATCATCTGACTTATGACGAGGCATGAATCTTATCTCTTCGACTGACTCTCCCTGCCTTGGTAATAAAAAGTGGACGGCCCCCTGGTAAACAGTAGGACGCGGCTTCAAATCGAACCCAGCACATTCGGGTTGAGAGTCAGTTCCCTTGTTCACACAGCCTCCACTTTGACGAGTGTTGCACCTAATAAGGCTATCGCAAAAGTAGGGACCTCACCAAAAAAGACTCTTGTCGCAGAATAATAATAATAATAGTGCTTATTTATACTGCTCGCATAGGACTGAAAAGTCCCTTTACTCCAGCAGTAGGCTACTACTATTATTCAAATTAATAATAATAATAGTGCTTATTTATACTGCTCTCATAGGACTGAAAAGTCCCTTTACTCCAGCAGTAGGCTACTACTATTATTGTGGTCAAATTCTCAAATTATATGAGGGAAAATTTCATACCTCGGCTGGGATTGAACCCACGCCCTCCTGTTTACCAGGCGAGCGCCTTGACCACTACACCACCGAGGCAGGTTAGTAAGTATTCGGAAGGATTGAACCCACGCCCTCCTGTTTACCAGGCGAGCGCCTTGACCACTACACCACCGAGGGTGGTGTATAGCCCATAGAAGACGATTCTTCACGAATTACTTTTACAAAAACCACACCCACACAAAAAATACAATAATAGACTCTTGGGTGAAATGTAACCCACTACGCGAGGTTAACTCTCGGCGGAGCGGCGTTCTCTACCACCTAACCTCAGAGTTCTATTTGTCAAATTCTCAAATCTTCTTCTTCTTCTTCTTCTTCTTCTTCTTCTTCTTCTTCTTCTTCTTCTTCTTCTTCTTCTTCTTCTTCTTAGGTTAACTCGCGGCGGCGCGGCGTTCTCTACCACCTAACCTCAGAGTTCTATTTGTCAAATTCTCAAATCTTCTTCTTCTTCTAGTGCCGTGTCCTAGAGAACGTTAGCGATCATGACTAATATTTCTTGTTTGTCCTGGGCAGCTCTGAATAGTTATTCTGAGGATTTCTCGAACCAGGATCTAAGAACTCCCAACCATGAAAGTCTCCTTCTTCCCCTCTGTCTTCTGCCATTGATTTTCCCTTGTATGATGGTGTGCAGGATTCTCACAAATACCTACAAGATCAAATTCCACCCTCCGGCCTGAACCGAACCCACGCCTTTTTTACGAGAGCTTTGGCCACCGAGACAGACGTTTAAATGTATAAAATTTACGAAGCGGGGAGGAGTGTAGGGTGCACTTTTTTTATTTTTATTTTTTAGGGCGAAGTGCTGAACGAGATGTTTTTGGAAACATCTTCATAAGCGATGATATTTAGGCCTACCTACTTGTTTTCTTTATTTTTTTTTTGGAAAATCGAGGGCTATTAATAATTTTCATATTTTTGATGTTCGTGCCAACATGAAGAATAAGTAGGTTGAGTTTGGAGAATATGGAGATGGGTGGGAAATACATTGCTGGTCTTGATTGAGATGTTATTGGATTTTATATCAGGAAACTCTGGTTCGACTCCCACCCCCGTATAAGAAAGATTGAAATAGTGCCAATGAAAGTACCTAAAATTCCTAAAAATGATACCCAAGTTGGTTGGGATGGAAACCAAAACCCCAAGCCAGCCGAGTTAGCTTGGAGGGTAGCGTTAGGTCGCGGGTTCGATTCCCAATTGGGCCGGATTTTATCCTAAACAGATCGTTCTCTTGATGACAAGACCCTAGCAGTTACAGTCCCTCTATCAAACTTCTTCTTTTTTTTTTAACAACAACAACAACAACACCAACAACAACAAGTTGTCACATATCTACAATTCTACATACCTACTTGTACCTAAACTTGAAGATATTTGATAGAGGGAACTACGACGGTCTTATCGTCCCGAAATCGAAGAAAGAAAGGATATAGAAGAAAGCCAGCAGTTCCGAGAACGCACATTATCCGCTTAGGGTAAAATCCACCGCGAGTGGGAATCAAAATCAGGAATACCTACTCCTTTAAAAGGCAAAAAGAAAGGATGGAAGAAAGCCAGCCGTTCCGAGAACGCACATTATCCGCTTAGGGTAAAATCCACCGCGAGTGGGAATCAAAATCAGGAATACCTACTCCTTTAAAAGGCAAACGAAAAATTTATCTCCCAATCGCCAATAACAGGTTTCTGAGTCAGTCAGAATTAAACGGTCATAATAAAATTCTATCACGATGATTCACATTACCAAAATCACCCGACTGTGGAAAGCCAAGTGTTTTCTTAATGAAAATGCTTGACGTATCAAGTGTTTACTATAAATGTGCCAAATATATCTCCCCATACAAATGAACAGTCCATGGGAGAAAAATGAATGGGCCCATTACATACAAAAATGAAAATCATCAGTTCATGGGAGAAAATATCATGGGTCCACAAAACAAATAAAAACTGATGAGCCCATATTTTATTAGACCCCAGTTTATTGTTTTGTTTGTTACTTTTTTCATCCTAATGTATGAAAACCTGGAATGAAAGATGGATATTATTAGGATTATCTACTTACTAGGTGAGGATAATGTCTAAAGCTGTGTCCACACAGTCGACGACGCTGTTGATCGATGTCGACTAAAACTGTACACTCAACATAGATTCACCTCGTCGATCGACGGCATCGACTATGTGTGTGGACAGAGCTTAAGACATTCTAAAAGAAGACAGTAGGTACTTTTTCAGGCAACCTCCGTGGCCAGGTGAGTTTCAAACAAAGCTTGTACATGCCCGCCGCCCCGGAGGTCCAGGGTTCGATTCCCGACGGAGTCAAGGCTTTCTTCACCAAAAAGAAATTCACATTTTACATTTTTACTTTTTTTTTTCTTCCTTTCTTTTAATCAAGTTTTATTTACTGTCGTCTGTCGTCCTATATTTTATCCAAGAATCGAACCTGAAACCCTAAAGTACAATCCGAGGCTCGTGTCTCATACTTTTTCTGGGATCTGCGAACCATTTTAGGCTAGGTTATTCTCATCATTTTTACATTCTATTACTACCTATAATTTTCTCTAAATAGGTATCACAGTTTTCCCTAAACAAGTCGGACAGACATAATACCTACCTGTGTGTAGTTCCCTTTTAGAGATTTTTCCCATGGCCTGTTGAATCGGAAAGTCATGGGAGCGAATGGAGAGAAAATGTTGCCAGAATATATTTTCTGACCTCATGAACGATATTTCGCTCCAAGGTTGCCAACTCGATGTGACGTCATCGTATGAGTCGACAAGCGGCCAGAAAACACCTAATTTAGATTTGTTTTCTTCGGGAATGTAAAACATTTTCATGTTTTTTTCTCTCTCTTTTTCTTCTTCTTCTTCTTCTTCTTTCGTTTTAAATGTTGAATTATGAATCGCGCACGGGAAAAGATTGAAACAATCCCGTTTGAAAGCGGTACCAGTGGCGGAATAAGGGTGCATTAGTACTCACTCGACATTTGCCGATCACAAATCGGGATCGGCTTACAAAATTCAACCTAATGAAGTCCTTTTTTTTAAGATGAGTGTTTCACCGCCGCCGCGCAGCACCGTTTTAATTTCGTAGCAAATGACACAATTGTTACATTAGACTCATGTGGTCTGTGTCGTAGCATGCCCATCCCGTAGTATGTCCCTCATCAGATGGGCGAAAAGAGACACAATACTTCCCATTTAGGTGCTGGGTCAACACGAGAACACCAGAAAGTAACCCGTTGAAATATCAGCACTCACTCGGCATTTGCCGATCAGAAATAGGGATCGGCTTACAAAATTCAACCGAATGAAGTCCTTTTTTTAAGATGAGTGTTTCACCGCCGCCGCAAAGCACCGTTTTGATTTCGTAGCAAATGACACAATTGTTACATTAGACGCGTGTGGTCTGTGTCGTAGCATGCCCATCCCGTAGTATGTCCCTCATCAGATAGGCGAAAAGAGACACAATACTTCGCACTTAGGTGCTGGGTCAACACGAGAACACCAGAAAGTAACCCGTTGAAATGTTTGCAATCGAAATACGAGTGCAATTTTTTTTTTTGTCGACGGCGGGATTCGAACCCAGGACCTTCTTTCTTCTAGTGTTCTAATAAAATGTTTAGGTGTAATGTATATACGGTTCCTTAACTTTCTATTCGCCACTGGTCGAAATATTTCAAATTTCTACACGAAACAAATTTTAATCGTCCGAATAATATCGAGTGCAAATTTTTTGTCGACGGCGGGATTTGAACCCAGGACCTTCTTTCTTCTAGTGTTCTAATAAAATGTTTAGGTGTAATGTATATATACGGTTCCTTAACTTTCTATTCGCCACTGGTCGAAATATTTCAAATTTCTACACGAAACAAATTTTAATCGTCCGAATAATATAGTGTACCTGAGTCATCATTAAATTTGTAATATGATTATTAAATTATGATTTTATTAAATAACTGTCTTATTGAATAACAATATAATTGTAGGTATTATTAAAGAGTACGTGAGATACCTAATTATAGGTAGTGACAACCAATGACGGAATATGTACTAATTTTAGGTACAGTGTCAACTTATGATTGAATAACAGTATAAATTTTAGGTACAGTGACAACTTGTGATTGAATAACAGTACCTATTAATTACAATAACTATTGACACTTTGCCTAATTCATTGCAACGGTGGGCTTCGGATCTGGAGGTTGGTGGTTCGAGTCCAAGTCAAGTCATAAAATGTACCGAAGTGTATTAAGCGGAGAACGACGTTTGTGACGAGCATTCATCATGGTTTTAACACAGCAAAATGCCTATCAAAACCTTGAAAATTAAGAATGTAATAAACAAATGCAATATTTACCGTAGGTTCCTAGTAATAATATCTAGGTCTATAATTAAAAATAAGACATAATATATGAATAGATATATAATGGGATCATTTACATAGAGAGTATCTCATTGCATAATTTGAACGAGTTATCAACTAAAGGTGACGTTCCGATCCTAGCTGCCGGGTCGCGCGACTTCCATTACAAACTTCCAGTCGAACAAAAATAGTATTTTAAATCACAGTAGCAGCTTTGAAAAGTTCTAGCTTTGTTGTACTGGTCTGATCTAAAACCTAAAAGCTTTTTTTTGCTCTCAGCTCTATGCAGTTTGAATTCGATGCTTCTCTCTACTTGCGCGATGTTTGATCTTAAAATTTTCGCTGTGGTCGGGATTCGAACCCAGCACATTCGGGTTGAGAGTCACTTCCCTTGTTCACTCAACCTCCACTTTGACGAGTCTTGCACCTAATAAGGCTTTTGCGATGAGTATTAGGGACCTCACCAAAAAAGACTCTTGTCGCAGAATAATAATAATAATAATAATAATAATAATAATAATAATAATAATAATAGTGCTTATTTATGGCCCGATTCCATAGTCACTTTTTAATTCAAATATAAATAATATTTAAATCCTTTAAATTTCCAGTCTAGTTAGCTTGGAGTGTAGCGCTTATGCTTTATAAGCGGCTGGTATCGGGCGTTATTGCAACATTATGAGGAAATATTCTAAGGATTACAATCAAATAAAGATACAAGTCATCTACCACCTTATATAAAATACCGAGAACCGGCGTGAACGACCAGGGTATTCCTGTGTTAAAACGCCTTATCAAAAAAAAAAAAAAAAAAAAAAAAAGTCCCACGAAAGAAAATGAAAAAAATTTTGGTTTTTTTAAATTTATGTTTTTTAAAAGACACAAGTCCCACGAAAGACAAAAACGTGGTTAAAGTGGGTGGTTTTTCTTTCGATTTAACAAAAAAAAAAATGTTAAATTACAATAAATAAAAAAAAAGATACAGAGTTTTCGCATTGCCATTGGATGTTATCCGATGGCAATGGGATATGATGGGATATACGGATGGGATATAAACTAAATGAGATATTCTTTCGTTAAACATAAATTTTCTGTAAGTACTTAACTACTAGATATAGCTAGATACCTACATACAAACAGTACATATGAATGGCTTAGAGGCAAAGTGGACTAACTCAAAAAAAAAAAAAAAAAAAAAAAAAAAAAAAAAAAAAAAAAAAAAAAAGCATTTCGAGATAAATGGGGTTAAAGTTGAGAACTAGTGTAAGTTTGAATAGAGATAGCCATTTTGTTTTTACTCTCATTTCAACACTAAAGTGAAGTTGGCAACCAATTAAAAAGTAAAAATAAAATCTTTTCGCGCTCTTTCCAATGACATAGAAACCTCAGAAAGTCAATTTTTGGAGTTATTCCACTCTGCCTCTAAGCTATTGGTATAGGGGAAACATTTCATATTACATAGAGTAGAATATGTATAGGAAAGAAGCTATGCTTCCTAAAGATACATAACTATGTTGAAGGAGAAAGAAACAGATAAGAGGGAAGAGTAAGAAAGAAAGAAAAGAAAAGGGAGAGAGAGGGGGGAGGGAGAGTGAGAGGGAGGGAGGGAGAGAGAGAGGGGGGGGGGAATTTTCTTCTTCTTCTTGTAGTGCTGTGTCCTAGAGAACGTTGGCGATCATGACTCTTATATCTTGTTTGTCTTGGGCAGCTCTGAATAGTTATTCTGAGGATTTCTCGAACCAGGATCTAAGATCTCCCAACCATGAAAGTCTCCTTCTTCCCCTCTGTCTTCTGCCATTGAGTTTCCCTTGTATGATGGTGTGCAGGATTCTCACAAATACCTACAAGATCAAATTCCATCCCCCCGGCCTGAACCGAACCCACGCCTTTTTACCAGGCGAGAGCTTTGGCCACCGAGACAGGCGTTGAAATATATAAAATTTACGAAGCGGGGAGGAGTGTAGGGTGCACATTTTTAATTTTATTTTTATTTTTTAGGGCGAAGTGCTGAACGAGATGTTTTTAGAAACATCTTGATGAGCGATGATATTTAGGCCTACCTACATGTTTTCTTTTTATTTTTTGGAAAATCGAGGGCTATTAATAATTTTCATATTTTTGATGTTCGTGCCAACATGAAGAATAAGTAGAAGTAGGTTGAATTTGGAGATGGGTGTGAAATACATTGCTGGTCTTGATTGAGATGTTCATGGATTTCATATCAGGAAACTCTGGTTCGACTCCCACCCCCGTATGAGAAAGATTGAAATAGTGCCAATGAAAGTACCTAAAAATGATACCCAAGTTGGTTGGGATAGAAACCAAAACCCCAAGCCAGCCGAGTTAGCTCCAAGGTAGCGTTGGGTCGCGGGTTCGATTCCCGTTTGGGCCGGATTTTATCCTAAACAGATCGTTCTCTTTATGACAAGACCCTAGCAGTTACAGTCCCTCTATCAAACTTTTTCTTCTTCTTCTTCTTTTTCTTTCTTTTTTTTTAACAACAACAACAACAACAACAACAACTACAACAACAAGTTGTCACATATCTACAATTCTACATACTTGTACCTAAACTTGAAGATATTTGATAGAGGGAACTACGACGGTCTTATCGTCCCGAAATCGAAGAAAGAATAATAATAATAATAGTGCTTATTTATACTGCTCGCATAGGACTGAAAAGTCCCTTTACTCCAGCAGTAGGCTACTACTATTATAGAGCGAAAAAGAAAAAGGAGAGAGAGAGGGAAGAAAGAGTGAGAGGGAGAGAGAGAAGGAACGAAAAAAAGAGAGAGGGAGAGAGAGAGTAAGCAAAGGGCAGATAATACAGATATTTATCAGAGAAGGTTTCAATTCCACGCAAATATAGATTCTAGCGCTACAAAATAAATTTTAAATCTACGTTACGTACAGAACATTTTACAAAGGATTTCTTGGTATTTACACATTAGTCGAATGCACAAGGTCTAAAACCAAGCAATCATATTTTTTCATCCCATAGGATTTGAAAATGATTGGGCCAGCCTAATCCAAGGTCTAAAATTAGACAGTCAAATTAATACCCCCCCAATTGGATAAAGAAATCTAATAGGCTAACCCTAATCCAAAGGATGAAATCAAAAATCTTATTACTTAGTCCAATAGTTGTTGGAACGTATCAGCCACTTCATGCTTTCTACTTACTCCAATGGGTGACCTTAATCCAAGGTCTAATTTAACCAATCAGCTTTTTCATCCTATCAGACAAAGCCCCGAGCATACCTATAATTCTCCTGACAACTCATCCTCAAAGACCATAATTTTCACCACTCATTTGCCTTAAAGATTACACGCGTCCATGCCAATCTCCACACTCTCGCCGGAATGATGATGATACTTCATGGGCAACTTCTTCAGTATCTTCCCCGTCTTCGAGCACAAGAGCACGGGGATGGAACACTTCTCCTCGCAGTTATGCGTGTTCGTCCCTTTATTCACCCCCGGCTTGCCAATCCCGTGCGCGGATAGCTCGTGTTTCGTGAGGTTCCCGGTCTGCGCGAACGCTTTCCAGCAGATTTTGCACGAGTAGGGTTTGACCCCGGTATGAACCCGCTCGTGGCGGTCCAGGTTGCTCTGCTGGATGAAGGTCTTGGTGCAGTAGCGGCAATGGTAGGGCCGCTCTCCGGAGTGCAGGCGGTTGTGCTTGACCAGGTTCGCCTGCTGGGTGAACCGCTTCCCGCACAGCTTGCACGAGTAAGGCCGCTCTCCTGTAAACACGATAGGGAGATATTAAGTATACAGTAAATAAGAAATAAAGAAGAAGTGGTTCATGGCTACGAAATAAAAACGGTGGTGAAACACTCGTCTTTTTTTTAGAGAAAGAGGAAGCCAACGTAAAATTAGTACATAGTGTTGTGTGTTTTAGTAACTTGTGTGTTTATTTCAGCGCCACAAGACTAACCGTACTTATTTCGTTGTAAAAGTTTCATTAGGGTTGATGCTGAACCTAGTCCATTGATGAACAAAGGTCTCCTCTAAAGTAAGTATTCTCTACATATTATCTATCTTGAGTTTAAATATTACACTTTTCGCCAGTCTAGTTAGGTTGATTGGTAGCGCGTCTGCCTTGTAAGCCCGAGGTCATGGGTTCAATTCCCGCCCGGGGCGAACTTTATCCTAAACCTGGCTTTCTCCTATCCTGTCTTTCTTCTCTCTTCGCTTTCGGGACGATAAGACTTTAGCAGTTACAGTTCCCTCTATCAAACATCTTAATAATAAAATAAATAAATAATAATACACACTTTATTTAAATGAATATTACCTGTATGTACACGAATGTGTTTGAGTAGGTTGGCTCGCTGCGTGAAGGCCTTGTCACACATGCCACAGTTGTATGGTTTCTCTCCCGTATGGGTTTTCATATGCTTCCACAGGTTGGGCTGCTGGGTGAATGTCTTCATACATACTTCACATCGGAATGGTCTCTCCCCTGTGTGAATACGCTCGTGAGTGCCCAAGTTAACCAGCTGAGGGCGGAAAATAATATCTAGGTGTTAACATTTGTTTTAGTCGCCATGGATATAAACAAAGATTGCAGGGATAATTGCAAACTTATTGAACGCGAACTCAATCCGTTAGCGTCCGAATATTTCAACTTTCAGAAAATCTTTGGGCAAGTTCTTACAAAATTACAAGTAAAAACTGTTTACTAAACAGAAGTACAGTTGATCAAGGGTGGGGTTAATGCCTACAGAACATTCTCAAACTTCTTTAAGAGGAGTGGCCAGACATTCTGTGTATGGTACCTACTTCTTCTACTTCTTTCAAGTGGCAAATTCACCAGAGGGAGCTCTTCCAACCAACCACTAATATTTCTTTCACTGTGAGCCCAAGATATTTTACCAGTGAGGTTTTGAATGTCCCGAGATTTTGTGAGTCCCTTATGTCCCCATGATGACTGTGTGTCAAAAGAAAGAAGAAATTTGAAAATACGAACCAGAATTCCCTCTTCTTCATCCCACATCTTACCTGCGTGAACGTCTTATTGCAAACTTTACACACGAAAGTTCCGTCCCGTCTTGGCTTCTTCTTTCGCTTACGAATAGGTCCCGGACAGCAGTGGGATGGCAGACCCATGAGCCCCACACCGCCTTCCTGATGCAGAGGGTAGATACCGGCACATACATCAACCTCTACTTCTACTTCTTCCTTACGACGGGTGTACAGCTTCAGATTTTCTGAGGGGAGAGAGAAAAGAAAAAAGTTAGTGCTTGATACTAATTTATATTGCTCGAATAGGAATAAAACTAAAAAGTCTCTTTTCCAAGCCAGCTTTCCCGAGAACAAACCTTATCAGTTTGGGATAAAGTTCGCCCCGGGCGGGAATCGAACCAAAGATCATTATTGGGGGGACGGGGTGACGGAATGATAACACATAGAAACTGCATTTTTTACAGTAGGGGCCTATTCCACAAACAACAGATTACTCCCCACTTTTCACTCCACGCACAAGAAAAAAAGTTCTGTGGAATCGTTGGTGGAACGGACAACAGGTGATCAATCCATTGTACTTCGCACTTTAAGGTGAGAAGAAATTCTATCACGATGATTCACATTACCAAAATCACCCGACTGTGGAAAGCCAAGTGTTGTCTTAATGAAGATGCCTGACGTATCAAGTGTTTACTATAAATGTGCCAAATATATATCCCCATACAAATGAACAGGCCACGGGGGAAAATATCACGGGCCCACATACAAATGAACAGTCCATGGGAGAAAAATGAATGGGCCCATTACATACAAAGGAAAATCATCAGTTCATGGGAGAAAATATCACGGGTCCACAAACAAATAAAAATTGATGAGCCCATATTAGACCGCAGTTTATTGTTTTGTTTGTTAGGTACTTTTTTTGAAGAGGTTTGACAGAGGGAACTATAACTGCTATGGTCTTATCGTCCCGAAATCGAAGAGAGAAGGAAGACAGGACAGGAGAAAGTCAGCCGTTCCGAGAACGAACATTATCCCATCAGGATAAAATCCGCCCCGGGCGGGAATCGAACCCGCGGGACGAAAGCCAGCCGTTCCGAGAACGAACATTATCCCATCAGGATAAAATCCGCCCCGGGCGGGAATCGAACCCGGGCAGAAAGCCAGCCGTTCCGAGAACGAACATTATCCCATCAGGATAAAATCCGCCCCGGGCGGGAATCGAACCCGGGTCTAGCGCGAGCCGTTCCGAGAACGAACATTATCCCATGAGGATAAAATCCGCCCCGGGCGGGAATCGAACTCGCGGCCTAGCGCTTACAGGATAAAATCCGCCCCGGGCGGGAATCGAACCCGCGGCCTAGCGCTTATAACCCGTTCCGAGAACGAACATTATCCCATCAGGATAAAATCCGCCCCGGGCGGGAATCGAACCCGCGGCCTAGGTGTTCCGAGAACGAACATTATCCCATCAGGATAAAATCCGCCCCGGGCGGGAATCGAACCCGCGGCCTAGCGCTTCCATCGAGAACGAACATTATCCCATCAGGATAAAATCCGCCCCGGGCGGGAATCGAACCCGCGGCCTAGCGCTTACAAGGTAGAAGTCTTATCGTCCCGAAATCGAAGAGAGAAGGAAGACAGGATAGGAGGAAAGCCAGCCGTTCCGAGAACGAACATTATCCCCGCCCCGGGCGGGAATCGAACCCGCGGCCTAGCGCTTACAAGGCAGACGCACTACCAACTAAGCTAACTAGGCTGGCAAAGAGAGAAGGAAGACAGGATAGGAGAAAGCCAGCCGTTCCGAGAACAAACATTATCCCATCAGGATAAAATCCGCCCGGGCGGGAATCGAGGATAGGAGAAAGCCAGCCGTTCCGAGAACGAACATTATCCCATCAGGATAAAATCCGCCTCGGGCGGGAATCGAGCCCAGTGGCCTAGCGCTTACAAGGCAGACGCACTACCAACTAAGCTAGCTAGGCTGGCTGAACCTTAACTTAATTTATGCCGTAGGACGAAAGCCAGCCGTTCCGAGAACGAACATTATCCCATCAGGATAAAATCCGCCCCGGGCGGGAATCGAACCCGGGTCTAGCGCCGTTCCGAGAACGAACATTATCCAGGATAAAATCCGCCCCGGGCGGGAATCGAACCCGCGGCCTAGCGCTTACCGCCTCGAGAACGAACATTATCCCATCAGGATAAAATCCGCCCCGGGCGGGAATCGAACCCGCGGCCTAGCGCTTACAATAGACGTCAGGATAAAATCCGCCCCGGGCAGGAATCGAACCCGCGGCCTAGCGCTTACAAGGCAGGCGCGCCACCAACCAAGCTAACTAGGCTGGCGCGATTACAAAATCTCCCACTGAAGAAATCTCCCTCAAAATGAGCTCTAACAAAATTGCTACCAACTAAGTTAACTAGGCTGGCTTTTGTTTGTTACTTTTTTCATCCTAATGTATGAAAACCTGGAATGAAAAATGGATATTATTAGGATTATCTACTTACTAGGTGAGGATAATGTCTAAAGCTGTGTCCACACAGTCGACGCTGTTGATCGATGTCGACTAAAACTGTACACTCAACATAGATTCACCTCGTCGATCGACGGTATCAACTATGTGTGTGGACAGAGCTTAAGACATTCTAAAACAAGACAGTAGATACTTTTTAAAGGCAACCTTCGTGGCCAGGTGAGTTACACATAAAACTTGTACATGCCCGCCGCGCTGGAGGTCCAGGGTTCGATTCCCGACGGAGTCAAGGCTTTCTTCACCAAAAAGAAATTCACATTTTACATTTTTAATTTTTTTTTCTTTCTTTCTTTTAATCAAGTTTTATTTACAGTCATACATGATAACACATAGAAACTGCATTTTTTACAGTAGGGGCCTATTCCACAAACAACAGATTACTCCCCACTCTTCACTTTTCACTTCACGCACAAGAAAAAAAGTTCTGTGGAATCGTTGGTGGAACGGACAACAGGTGATCAATCCATTGTACTTCGCACTTTAAGGTGAGAAATCCGATGGCCTAGCTCGAATCCACAAGGTCTAAAACCAAGCAATCATATTTTTTTCATCCCATAGGATTTGGAAGTGATTGGGCCAGCCTGATCCAAGGTCTAAAATTAAACAGTCAAATTAATACCTCCCATTGGATAAAGAAATCTAATAGGCTAACCCTAATCCAAAGGACAAAATCAAAAATCTTATTTTTTTTATTAATATTTTTATTATTTTAAAAAAAAAAAAAGATTTTTGATTTTATCCTTTGGATTAGGGTTACTTAGTCCAATAGTAGTTGGAACGTATCAGCCACTTCATGCTTTCTACTTACTCCAATGGGTGACCTTAATCCAAGGTCTAATTTAACCAATCAGCTTTTTCATCCTATCAGACAAAGCCCCGAGCATACCTATAATTCTCCTGACAACTCATCCTCAAAGACCATAATTTTCACCACTCATTTGCCTTAAAGATTACACGCGTCCATTATTCTCATCATTTTTACATTCTATTACTATCTATATATAATTTTCTCTAAATAGGTATCACAGTTTTCCCTAAACAAGTCGGACAGACATAATACCTACCTGTGTGTAGTTCCCTTTTAGAGATTTTTCCCATGGCCTGTTGAATCGGAAAGTCATGGGAGCGAATGGAGAGAAAATGTTGCCAGAATATATTTTCTGACCTCATGAACGATATTTCGCTCCAAGGTTGCCAACTCGATGTGACGTCATCGTATGAGTCGACAAGCGGCCAGAAAACACCTAATTTAGATTTGTTTTCTTCGGGAATGTAAAACATTTTCATGTTTTTCTCTCTCTCTCTCTCTCTCTCTCTTCTTCTTCTTCTTCTTTCGTTTTAAATGTTGAATTATGAATCGCGCACGGGAAAAGATTGAAACAATCCCGTTTGAAAGCGGTACGTATACAGTAAATAAGAAATAAAGAAGTAGTGGTTCATGGCCTACGAAATAAAAACGGCGGTGAAACACTCGTCTTTTTTTTAGAGAAAGAGGAAGCCCACGTAAAATTAGTACATAGTGTTGTGTGTGCTTTAATAACTTGTGTGTTTATTTCAACGCCACAAGACTAACCGTATTTCGTTGTAAAAGTTTCATTAGGGTTGATGCGGAACCTAGTAGTTTGCTTGATTGGTAGCGCGTCTGCCTTGTAAGCCCGAGGTCATGGGTTCGATTCCCGCCCGGGGCGAACTTTATCCTAAACCTGGCTTTCTCCTATCCTGTCTTTCTTCTCTCTTCGCTTTCGGGACGATAAGACTTTAGCAGTTACAGTTCCCTCTATCAAACATCTTAATAATAAAATAAATAAATAATAATACACACTTTATTTAAATGAATATTACCTGTATGTACACGAATGTGTTTGAGTAGGTTGGCTCGCTGCGTGAAGGCCTTGTCACACATGCCACAGTTGTATGGTTTCTCTCCCGTATGGGTTTTCATATGCTTCCACAGGTTGGGCTGCTGGGTGAATGTCTTCATACATACTTCACATCGGAATGGTCTCTCCCCTGTGTGAATACGCTCGTGAGTGCCCAAGTTAACCAGCTGAGGGCGGAAAATAATATCTAGGTGTTAACATTTGTTTTAGTCGCCATGGATATAAACAAAGATTGCAGGGATAATTGCAAACTTATTGAACGCGAACTCAATCCGTTAGCGTCCGAATATTTCAACTTTCAGAAAATCTTTGGGCAAGTTCTTACAAAATTACAAGTAAAAACTGTTTACTAAACAGAAGTACAGTTGATCAAGGGTGGGGTTAATGCCTACAGAACATTCTCAAACTTCTTTGAGAGGAGTGGCCAGACATTCTGTGTATGGTTTCTTTCGCAAATTCACCAGAGGGAGCTCTTCCATCCAACTACTAATATTTCTTTCACTGTGAGCCCAAGATATTTTTACCAGTGAGGTCTTGAATGTCCCGAGATTTTGTGAGTCCCTTATGTCCCCATGATGAACGTGTGTCATAAGAAAGAAGAAATTTGAAAATACGAACCACAATTCCCTCTTCTTCATCCCACATCTTACCTGCGTGAACGTCTTGTTGCAAACTTTGCACACGAAAGTTCCGTCCCGTCTTGGCTTCTTCTTTCGCTTACGAATAGGTCCCGGACAGCAGTGGGATGGCAGACCCATGAGCCCCAAAGGTTGGCTCGCTGCGTGAAGGCCTTGTCACACATGCCACAGTTGTATGGTTTCTCTCCTGTATGGGTTTTCATATGTTTCCACAGGTTGGGCTGCTGGGTGAATGTCTTCATACATACTTCACATCGGAATGGTCTCTCCCCCGTGTGAATACGCTCGTGAGTGCCTAAGTTTACCAGCTGAGGGCGGAAAATAAT
Organism: Diaphorina citri; assembly: GCF_000475195.1. Lineage (NCBI taxonomy): Eukaryota > Metazoa > Arthropoda > Insecta > Hemiptera > Psyllidae > Diaphorina > Diaphorina citri. The sequence continues at coordinate 126,025 of NW_007377651.1, forward strand.
ATCGATGTGTGTAACATTTGTTTTAGTCGCCATGGATATATGTAAACAAAGATTGCAGGGATAATTGCAAACTTATTGAACCAGGACTCAATCCATTAGCGTCCGAATATTTCAACTTTCAAATAATCTTTAGGCAAGTTCTTACAAAATTACAAGTAAAAACTGTTCACTAAACAGAAGTACAGTTGATCAAGGGTGGGGTTAATGCCTACAGAACATTCTCAAACTTCTTTAAGAGGAGTGGCCAGACATTCTGTGTATGGTACCTACTTCTTCTACTTCTTTCAAGTGGCAAATTCACCAGAGGGAGCTCTTCCAACCAACCACTAATATTTCTTTCACTGTGAGCCCAAGATATTTTACCAGTGAGGTTTTGAATGTCCCGAGATTTTGTGAGTCCCTTATGTCCCCATGATGACTGTGTGTCAAAAGAAAGAAGAAATTTGAAAATACGAACCAGAATTCCCTCTTCTTCATCCCACATCTTACCTGCGTGAACGTCTTATTGCAAACTTTACACACGAAAGTTCCGTCCCGTCTTGGCTTCTTCTTTCGCTTACGAATAGGTCCCGGACAGCAGTGGGATGGCAGACCCATGAGCCCCACACCGCCTTCCTGATGCAGAGGGTAGATACCGGCACATACATCAACCTCTACTTCTACTTCTTCCTTACGACGGGTGTACAGCTTCAGATTTTCTGAGGGGAGAGAGAAAAGAAAAAAGTTAGTGCTTGATACTAATTTATATTGCTCGAATAGGAATAAAACTAAAAAGTCTCTTTTCCAAGCCAGCTTTCCCGAGAACAAACCTTATCAGTTTGGGATAAAGTTCGCCCCGGGCGGGAATCGAACCAAAGATCATTATTGGGGGGACGGGGTGACGGAATTGATTTTCTCCAACCCGCGACCTAGCGCTTACTAGGCAGACGCGCTACCCTCCAAGCTAAGTTATTATGTTAAGGCGGTCTCTTCCTGATCCCTGATGTGCCGCGTCCATTTTAGTTTAGGACTATTGCACTCCAAGCTATCTAGACTAGCACTTGTGGTAAAGTTCTTAAACAGTGTTGAGGATAAAATTTTATACGTCGGCCGGGATTGAACCCACGTCCTCCATCAACCTCAACTTCTACTTCTTCCTTACGACGTGTGTACAGCTTCAGATTTTCTGAGGGGAGAGAGAAAAGAAAAAAGTTAGTGCTTGATACTAATTTACATTGCTCGAATAGGAATAAAACTAAAAAGTCTCTTTTTCGAGCCAGCTTTCCCGAGAACAAACCTTATCAGTTTGGGATAAAGTTCGCCCCGGGCGGGTATCGAACCAAAGATCATTATTGGGGGGACGGGGTGACGGAATTCATTTTCTCCAACCCGCGACCTAGCGCTTACTAGGCAGACGCGCTACCCTCCAAGCTAAGTTATTATGTTAAGGCGGTCTCTTCCTGATCCCTGATGTGCCGGGTCCATTTTAGTTTAGGACTATTGCACTCCAAGCTATCTAGGCTAGCACTTGTGGTAAAGTTCTTAAACAGTGTTGAGGATAAAATTTTATACGTCGGCCGGGATTGAACCCACGTCCTCCTAATCAAATAGTGCCGTGATCTCGGCAGATACGTTACCCCCAGCCTAACTGGACTAGCACTATTGGGTTTGTGGTCAAGTTCTCAAACAATGTTGAGGATAAAATTATACCTCGGCCAGGATTGAACCCAGGCCCTCCGAATTAAACAGTGCCGTGATCTCCCTAATTTAACCACCTTCTACTCACCTGCTCTCTCCATATTAGACTCAGACGAGGACGACGGGGGCGGACCACACTGGGTGCCATGGTCCACCGATTGTCCCAATATGAGACGATAAATAGAGCTCGCCTCTGCAGCAGCTGCACTCCCCTCTCCTCCCCCACTACCACCACTATGGGGGGCACTTCCTACCCCTCCACTCCCACTCTGCGACCCATGGTCCACGGACTGGCCGAGGATCAGTCGGTAAACATCGGCTGGGGTCGCCGACCGATCGTAGCCAATCAGAGGCTTGGGATATTCTTGCTTCGGATGGTACTCTTGTTTTGGATGGTGGTACTCTTGCGGGTGTGGTCGGTGCTCGGGTGCTAAGGATGTTGCCATGGTGTGCTGACCCTAAGAGATTGAGTGATTACTGACCCTAAGAGATTGAGTGAAGGCTAGCTCTTGGTCACGTGATTTACCCTATGGAAATTGTAGAGAAACTTGGAAATCCTTTGAATTCCAAACGAAATATGGATTCAATTCAAAAATTAACAAATGCTTGAATTCTCAAAGAAACTGGCTAGAACTTTGATGAATTCAGAAACCAATTTATGAACTTCTTGATATTAAACACTGTAGGGAAACTAGGAGTTTTCTGTACAAGAAATGTGAAAAATCTGAATAAAATTGAATAACTGATTTTCTCAGTTCACAGAAAGCTATTGAATCCCTAACAAAATTCAAGGGTTTTCAATGGAAAGAGTTCCCTAGATGACCTAAATTGAAACTCAATTCTAAAGGAGAAATATCTGGAACAAACTCCTTTGAATATGATCCGAAATTGATACCTTTATATCTTGGAAATCTTTCCAGCTCAATCTAACTTTGGAAGAATTAGTGAAAGAAATTTTCACTGAACAAACAAAATCACAAAGAAAATACTCTACCAGTACAAGATACACTATGAAAAATATAGATAATAACAACTTAAACCTAAATATTGCATGAATTACAGAGGATCTAGTTCAGAAAGAACTTCGAAATAAGAAAAAATATCTAATATATCTTCAGGATTTAGGAGATATCCTAAGTTTCCAATTAGAGTTTCAAAGAGATGGAAGATTCTTTGACGAGAGCATCAAGAGCGTTTTGAAACAGGTCACTTTTGATTGGTTCTCGTGGATTGATAAGTGGATTCTTCACAACATACTCGACATAGACCTGGAAGAAGAAATTGGATTTGGGTAATTATTCAGAAGCCACAACAATGAAAAAGAAAGCTCCCTTTTGTGTTTAACCTAACCCTATAATAACAATGGTGCTCATTTGTGACAAATCCTTTTTGTAGCAATTTTCCATTGACATGACTTCTGAACAAGTAAGTACCTTAATTTGTGTTAGGCATAAAATGATTTGTCACAATATGCAGAGTGCTACACCTCACTAAATTTAGTTGTAACAGAGTGGACCTTATCTATTTGTTTAGGAAGTGGCTGGTTGACCATCTCTTTAGAATGGACAAGTAAGAAATGTCCACTATTGCTGGCAAAGTTATTGAACATTTCCACCCTTGCTCTGGAGGCTCATCCCCTGATCAATCACATCTGTATTTTTTGTAAGGTCAAGTAGTCACTTGGTCAAGTAGTACTGTGCTTCCTAGCAAACAGCCAGAGCCCAACAGTTGGTTTATATGTTTTATAAAAAGATAAAAGTATTTCTTCTTCTAACTCACTTTACTGTAAACAGAGGCCAAAAACTTCCTGACATCTTGTGCTTGTACATCTGTATTGAGAACAAACTTCAGCCCAGTTGGGGTCTCGTACAAGTGCAGAGCATACTTGGTTGTTTTGTAAGACAAAAATCCAGTTTTTGAGTCAAGAGGAGATATTTTGGACACAAAAGATTTCAATGAAAACAGCATACCATACATAAGCTTTCCTTCCTGTGAACAAAACCAGCATGATAGTACATAGAATAGAAATCACATTAAATAAACCTTACTATCATAAGCATTAAAGCGCCTAATCGAAAAAAAAAAAAAATAAATAATAATAAAAAAGAATAATAATTACAAATTACCGATAATAATTACAAACCGATAATTACCGATAATAATTACAAATAAAACACAACTTTTCAGTTTTTTTTGCACTGGAAGGGCACCTAAAGCAGAAGCTGCATTGCCATATTGAATGGCTGGTCTGATTCTTTGTTGTCAGTAAAATTGTGCTCTCTTGCCTCCTGTTTTCTCATTCATTATTTTTCCAATTTCTCTTATCCATTCCTTTCTTTTCTTGCAACTCCCATTGTCTCATTTGTCACAGAAATGATTCATGGCATTATCCCCCAGATCAAGAGCATAAATGAAAGAAAAACTAAGGAAAGATGATGAAAAGAATCTGTCAATGAGTCTTACCTCTTCACGTGGCATACCAGAATGTTTTATACGTCGGCCGGGATTGAACCCAGGCCCTCCGAATTAAACAGTGCCGTGATCTCTCTAATTTAACCACCTTCCACTCACCTGCTCTCTCCATATTAGACTCAGACGAGGATGACGGGGGCGGACCACACTGGGTGCCATGGTCCACAGATTGCCCCAATATGAGGCGATAAATAGAGCTCGCTTCTGCAGCAGCTGCACTCCCCTCTCCTCCCCCACTACCACCACTATGAGGGGCACTTCCTACCCCTCCACTCCCACTCTGCGACCCATGGTCCACAGACTGGCCGAGGATCAGTCGGTAAACATCGGCTGGGGTCGCCGACCGATCGTAGCCAATCAGAGGCTTGGGATATTCTTGCTTCGGATGGTACTCTTGTTTTGGATGGTGGTACTCTTGTGGGTGTGGTCGGTGCTCGGGTGCTAAAGAAGTCGCCATGGTGTACTGACCCTAATGGGTTGGGTGATGAAGGCTAACTCTTGGTCACGTGATTTACCCTATGGAACTGTAACTTGGAAAGATTTTTCCCAAACAGAGATTGTAAGGAAACTTGAAAATCCTTTGACTTCAAAAGATTTATAGCTTCAACTGAGAAATTAGAAAGTGAATTCTCAATTAATATGGCTAGAACTCTGATGAATCCAGAAGTCAATTTAGGTATATCTTGATATTAGACAATCTCTCTTGGCATAGAGAAACTAGAAATTCTGTACAAGAAACGTGAAATGTTCTGATGAAATTGAACAACTGACTTTCTCAGTTCACAGAAAGCTATTGAATCCTTAACAAGAAGATTTAAGGGTTTTAAATTTAAATGAGTAACTTGTACAAATGAAAGTGTACAGTTCCCCAAATGATCTAAATGGAAACTCAATCCTAAAGGAGAAATATTTGGAACAAACTCCTTTGAATATGATCCGAAAATGAAACCTTTATTTTATAATCTATTAGTTCAATCTAACTTTTGAAGAATTTGTGAAAGAAATTTTCACTGAACAAACAAAATCACAAAGAAAATACTCTACCAGTACAAGATACACTATGAAAAATATAGATAATAACAACTTAAACCTAAATATTGCATGAATTACAGAGGATCTAGTTCAGAAAGAACTTCGAAATAAGAAAAAATATCTAATATATCTTCAGGATTTAGGAGATATCCTAAGTTTCCAATTAGAGTTTCAAAGAGATGGAAGATTCTTTGACGAGAGCATCAAGAGCGTTTTGAAACAGGTCACTTTTGATTGGTTCTCGTGGATTGATAAGTGGATTCTTCACAACATACTCGACATAGACCTGGAAGAAGAAATTGGATTTGGGTAATTATTCAGAAGCCACAACAATGAAAAAGAAAGCTCCCTTTTGTGTTTAACCTAACCCTATAATAACAATGGTGCTCATTTGTGACAAATCCTTTTTGTAGCAATTTTCCATTGACATGACTTCTGAACAAGTAAGTACCTTAATTTGTGTTAGGCATAAAATGATTTGTCACAATATGCAGAGTGCTACACCTCACTAAATTTAGTTGTAACAGAGTGGACCTTATCTATTTGTTTAGGAAGTGGCTGGTTGACCATCTCTTTAGAATGGACAAGTAAGAAATGTCCACTATTGCTGGCAAAGTTATTGAACATTTCCACCCTTGCTCTGGAGGCTCATCCCCTGATCAATCACATCTGTATTTTTTGTAAGGTCAAGTAGTCACTTGGTCAAGTAGTACTGTGCTTCCTAGCAAACAGCCAGAGCCCAACAGTTGGTTTATATGTTTTATAAAAAGATAAAAGTATTTCTTCTTCTAACTCACTTTACTGTAAACAGAGGCCAAAAACTTCCTGACATCTTGTGCTTGTACATCTGTATTGAGAACAAACTTCAGCCCAGTTGGGGTCTCGTACAAGTGCAGAGCATACTTGGTTGTTTTGTAAGACAAAAATCCAGTTTTTGAGTCAAGAGGAGATATTTTGGACACAAAAGATTTCAATGAAAACAGCATACCATACATAAGCTTTCCTTCCTGTGAACAAAACCAGCATGATAGTACATAGAATAGAAATCACATTAAATAAACCTTACTATCATAAGCATTAAAGCGCCTAATCGAAAAAAAAAAAAAATAAATAATAATAAAAAAGAATAATAATTACAAATTACCGATAATAATTACAAACCGATAATTACCGATAATAATTACAAATAAAACACAACTTTTCAGTTTTTTTTGCACTGGAAGGGCACCTAAAGCAGAAGCTGCATTGCCATATTGAATGGCTGGTCTGATTCTTTGTTGTCAGTAAAATTGTGCTCTCTTGCCTCCTGTTTTCTCATTCATTATTTTTCCAATTTCTCTTATCCATTCCTTTCTTTTCTTGCAACTCCCATTGTCTCATTTGTCACAGAAATGATTCTAAAAAAAAAAAAAAAAAAAAAAAACCTACCAATAATAATTACAAATTAAACACAACTTTCCAGTTTTCTTGCACTGGAAGGGCACCTAAAGCAGAAGCTGCATTGCCATATTGAATGGCTGGTCTGATTCTTTGTTGTCAGTAAAATTGTGCTCTCTTGCCTCCTGTTTTCTCATTCATTATTTTTCCAATTTCTCTTATCCATTCCTTTCTTTTCTTGCAACTCCCATTGTCTCATTTGTCACAGAAATGATTCATGGCATTATCCCCCAGATCAAGAGCATAAATGAAAGAAAAACTAAGGAAAGATGATGAAAAGAATCTGTCAATGAGTCTTACCTCTTCACGTGGCATACCAGAATGTTTGAGCCGATTCCATTCCGCATAGTAGAGTAACGTACCAAAACTATCAAACAAATAGAAGTTGTACACTGTCATTGTCCAACTGTAGCATGGTACATGTGCTGAGAGGAAAGAAAATATAAGTAATAAATAGAATATCGGTAATTATGCAGAAGTCACATCCGTAGAAAAGAAAAGCTCCTTTTTGTATTTAACCTAACCCTATAATAACACTAATCACTGCTCTAATTGTGGAAACTCCTTCTTGCGTTTAACCTAACCCTATAATAACACTGGTCACTGCTTGTTTGTGCCAGTTCCTTTGGTAGCAATATTCCACGGACGTGTCTTCTGCACAAGTACCAGAATATCACTGGATGATCCTACAAGTAGGTGAGCGTTTGATGTTGTTCTTACTGCAACTTGTGAGTTACAAGAGGCATACTACAGGATGGGCATGCTACAACACAGAAAACGTCTAATGTAGCAGTTGGTTCATTGCAGGTGGTGAAACACTCTCCTTTTCTTTTATTCCGTGTTTTAATCCATTCCATCCATGAGGATAATCCAGTGTACCTACCTAGCTACCTTTTGAAGGACACTGAGGTTCATAAGAAATAAGAGAATCTGCCTAACAAAGAGATTTGAGACAAGAACCATGTTTGTGTTTGAATCCAGGCTATTCTTTTGAACCTCCCGTCTAAAGTATTTCCAACCCAATTCAAAACAACTACACTGTATTAAATGAAACAAAGTTCTTCATTTTAATCTAATCTCTTTTTAAAACTGAGATAGGGTATTTTGTCCTCGAAATTACCATTCACCAAAGTTTTGGCACCATGAAGGAGGAGGCTGCTGTGTAAAGTGTATTGATTAGTTTCAGACACAAGTCTGTCGACGGTATAACTTACCTCAAACGAAGATGAAAGTATGAAGCCTACAGCAAGATTTTAACCGGAAACAGATTCCATGATCTGTTCGGACCCGCGGAACTTGGAGGCACTCTGCTTCAGGCAAGGTTAAACCGAGGTACTATCCGTATAAAACCTCCTGGTATGTCTGCTATGACCTCACTCTTGACTTGTGACACTTCGATAGTCGATCAACACACGGATCAGCCACAATGGAAAAACTTGTAAGTACCTCTGACGCCGGTGTAAATTTAATTTTGAGCTTTTCATTTTTTGGTGATTTTTTTATTATTTAATTTTATATTTTTTGGTGTCCGATTTTTTGTTAAAATTAAATAGATTTTGTAGGCAGATGATAAATTTGATCCAACAGTTCGTGGATTCGTATAAGCTTGACCCGACTTTTAGGGCTGTTTCCCACTTTGAGGTTTAGGAACCTCAAATTGGGCTTTTTGTGTGCGGAGTTTGGCAATCTTGCTTTTTCTTCGTCCTTGTGTGCTAAATGAAGAAGCCATTTTTTGACCCACTCACAATCTCTTGTTTTTTTTTTTTTTTTTTTTTTTTTAAGGGGTTTGATAGAGACTTTTCATTTTTTGGTGATTTTTTTATTAGGTATTTAATTTTATATTTTTTGGTGTCCGATTTTTTGTTAAAAATAAATAGATTTTGTAGGCAGATGATAAATTTGATCCAACAGTTCGTGGATTCGGATAAGCTTGACCCGACTTTTAGGGCTGTTTCCCACTTTAAGGTTTAGGAACCTCAAAGTGAGCTTTTTGTGTGCGGAGTTTGGCAATCTTGCTTTTTTTTCGTCCTTGTGTGCTAAATGAAGAAGCCATTTTTCGACCCATTCACAATCTTTTGGGTTTTTTAAGCCGTTAACAAATTAAATATTCCTCGAAGTGCTCTTTATATTTACGTGAAATTAAGGCGTAGGTAGGTAGGTACATAATTTAAACTATTTCAAGTTTAAAGTCATGTCATACTTTTAAATTTACTTAAGTTCTGTGGTGCGATAGGCATAGGCGGTTCTTGCCTAAATTTTTGGGGGGGGGCTTGATTTTGAAGGTACACCTTCAAAATTTTGATTTAGCTTTATGTAAAAAATCTGGTGTGAACATCACAAAACTTTCCTTATCCTATTTTGCGATAGGTACTCATTAGTAGGTGTCACTTGGTGTTGCTTTCAAAGGAAGTGAATTTACATTAAATTTTAACTCCGCAACACTGGTCCGCAACCTCCCGGGCATTTAGGGGCCTCGCAAAGATATTTTCAGGTGCACCTCTGAGTAAACTTTTAGGCCTGTCTGTCCCTACACCTAAACCTTAGCATGGGTTTTTTGTGTACAAAAGACCCTGTGGCTCCAGGGTCTTCTTTGTGTAACACCATGGCCTTTGTTTATACTCGTATTCTCAGACCTTCAAATTTAAAATTTCAACACTCAGCCAGTTATGCACCTACAAACCTTGCTGAATTCTGCAATAGTGTCATAGCCTACTTGCTATGCAAGTTAGTATCCTGCTCTTCATAACTAGACCCAGACAGCTATGTGAACTAATGGCTCAATTGGCATCAAAACGCATTCGAATAACAAATTTTATCAGAAACATCATATAAATTTATTAATGAGGGATGGACGGGTCATTGTTTCGCGTTGCATAATGAATAGGGCATTCCAAGTATCTATCGTAATATAAGGTTCTGCTGTAATAGTTATAGGTGTGTAGTTCAAACATGTAACTTACCCTTGCTCTAATTTATGATAGGTGATCCTAATAGACAAATAATTTTTGGTAGCTAACTCTGTACACACTTTTCTAAATTTCATTCACTTGAAGATTTATTTTTTCAGATTTCAGAAGGATGACTTGACTTCTTAAATCTCATAATCTATTGTAATGTGTGTTTCAGGTTTTCTTATTCGCGATAGCAAGCTTGTCAGTGGCTCAGCAATATGTTAAGGACCCTAAGGAAGCCGCCATCTTATCTGAAAAGAGATACCTGAGCAACAATGGACAGTTCGGGTCTGCTTACACTCAGGAAGATGGTGTCCAGTTCACTGAAGAGTCAGACCAGGACGGTAACAGACGCGGTGCTTACAGTTACATTGACCCCAGCGGTCAGAGACGTACCATCACCTACACCGCTGGTAAGAACGGATTCCAAGCTAGTGGCGACGATATCCCAGTAGCTCCCCCAGCACCACCTGCACCAGCCCCAGTAGCGCCACAAGTTTTTTATTAACGCCCGACAATAGTAAGTTGTGTATGCAATGTGCTAAGCAATCAATAAGATCTCGTTTTTTTGGTGGATGTGTCAAAATTACATTAGACCCGTAGCCGTATTACTCTACAAATTTTAATTCTAACATAGGTAATATTTTTTGTTCTACCTAGGTACCTTTATTCTACCTTCTAAAGAATATCAAACAATCTCATTTTTGAAAAATTCCTAATTCAATATTTGATCACAACTAAACTTGATTGTGGTTACTAGCTTCTTGAAGTTCTGTTGTAGGTAGGTACCTACCTACTTATGATTATTTTTATTTCCGAAATGCCTATCTACCTGAATAAGTAGGTACATAACTCAAAACGATTCCTTGATTCTCGATTCCTGTAGAATAAGATAAAAGAATAGATCAGTTGCGCTTACTTGGTTGATGTTTCAAAGTCATAGAGCAGGAAAAATGAGGACCAACGGAATTTTCTTTTCTTCTATGACTTCTAGATATCGAGATAAATCGATTTAAAAAAATACCGATAAATCGTGAACTTTGACGTCACAGCATACGCTCCCGTAGGCTATGACGACGTGGCCGGCGTGAACCCTTCCGGAAGATCGGAAGAGCGTCGTGTAGGG